>NW_011628054.1:213472-272979 GCF_000512975.1 Sesamum indicum | reverse complement strand
TTTTATTTAGGGTTTGAAAAGCCAAAGCAGTAGAGAGGAAAGGGCATGAAAAAAGGAAAAGAAATTTACTGCTGGGTGCTTGGTTTACAGTTACTGCTAATTTTTTTCTGATAATTACTTTGGTAGGATTGATTACCTTGAGAAGAACAAGATGGTAATGCTAGAAGATTTAGTTATTTATCAAAATCAATAAACTTACTATAAGCACTCTCTCTGTTGTCTGCACTTTAACTTGAATAAAGTTTATGACGTAGTAAAGATTTTGTTTATATACATATATGTATATATTTATGTAAATTCAACTGCCTTATGACTCATATTTAATATTGGAACTCATATCATTCTTCCTATCAAGTGTTCAGAATTCAATTTCTTTTATCTTTCATCTTACAAATTAAGAGGAAGCTGCCGAAAGTTAATCGGGCTCTGGCAGCCCGATTTCTTGAGGAGGAGGAAGAGCTGAATAAGATTTAAGGAGGTGATGATGCAGATGTTCAGAAAACATCAAAGAAAAAGAAAGGTCTCACGAGTGATGTTCTCAAGGATGAGAGGTTTACAGCTATGTTTGAAAACAAGGTATTTCATAGAGGTTCTGTTTATCCAAAAAACTTGCTTTTCTTGATTGTTGCTGTTAGTTATGATCAACCATGTAGTACCTTGTTCCCAGGGATTTGTGAAATAGTTGGAACTTTAATAACCTCCGGACTGTAAGTAATATAGAGACATGTCAAAATGCACAAGAAATGATAATCATTATATATATCTTTAGCGCAAAAAAATCAATTTTGACAGCAATGAGATACAGATATCTCGGCTGGTCACGGGCTTGAGTATTAACCACCTTTATCCTCCGAAATTTAGGCTTCATCATTGGGATATCTCTCAAATTAGCGTGACAACCTTTTGAATAGTACACGAATGTATTGGGTGGATTTTGTTTGATAAATGAGTGTAGAAAGATTCATTAATGATGATGGCGTCACTGTTGGAATCGTCCTGACAACCTATGTATTGGAATTTGTTTACGTCCAAACAACAACCAAATTATGTATCATTTCTTGACACCACTTGCATGACTTTAAGATTGATGAATTCTCAAACAAACACCTAGCTTTGCACCCAATGCCATCAACAACAAGAAAAGGCATCTTTGCTGGAGGAGCATTTTGAAGTTGTTGAAGAAGAGGATGAAAAGGCTATTGGTCCTGCTGATGCATCATCAGCGAGTGATTTGTGAGAAGATGACCATGAAAACATAAAGGCCAAATCCAAGAAGAAAGTACAAGCTCCTAGGTGAGACACATGTTTTCATTTGGACAGCAAGAAAAAAATTTCGTTCTTTGTGCATGCAGAAATCATCACATAAAAACAAGTTCAGAATGCACATTTACCTAATCAAGTCTTTAATATCATGTCATATCTGCAGATTTTTCGAAGTGAAGGATAAATGGCAAAAGAAGGTTTTTCTAAAAACCCCTCAAAAACAGAGAGAAAAAACCAACAGAGGGGTTAGGGTTCAGTACCAGTGGCGGAGGGTTTATTACTCCGGTTGATGGAAGCGAAGATGTGTTTCTTTCATCAATCAACACACCGAGGAGAAGCGGGCTGGAGGTGGATGAGCCACAAAAATCCAAGAAAGAAAACCCCACTCGTAAAAACCGTAAAAACTATTGTTCGCCTCCTACCATCAAACCCCATCCATACCCACATGTTTCCACTCCTCCATTTTCTTATTTCTTTTATTTAGGGTTTGAAAAGCCAGAGCAGTAGAGAGGAAAGGGCAAGAAAAAAGGAAAAGAAATTTAGGGTTTGAAAAGCCAGAGCAGTAGAGAGGAAAGGGCAAGAAAAAAGGAAAAGAAATTGACTGTTACATGGAACTTGAGGGGGGAATTGTTGGTTGATTGGTTTACTGTTACTGCTAATTTTTTTCTGATAAGTACTTTGGTAGGATTGATTACCTTGAGAAGAACAAGATGGTAATGCTAGATGATTTATTTATTGATCAAAATCGATAAACTTACTATAAGCACTCTCTCCATTGTACGCTGCACTTTAACTTGAATAAAGTTTATGACGTAGTACAGATTTTGTGTATATACATATATGTATATATTTATGTAATTTCAACTGCCTTATGACTCCTTAAATATTGGAACTCACATCATTCTTCCTATCAAATGTTGAGAGTTCGATTTTATTTATCTTTCATCTTGCAGATTAAGAGGAAGCTGCTGAAAGTTAATCGGGCTCTGGCAGCCCGACTTCTTGAGGAGGAGGAAGAGCAGAATGAGAATAAGGGAGGTGATGATGCAGATGTTCAGAAAACATCAAAGAAAAACAAAGGTCTCACGAGTGAAGTTCTAAAAGATGAGAGGTTTACAGCTATGTTTGGAAATAAGGTATTTCATAGAGGCCGTGTTTATGCAAAAAACTTGCTTTTCTTGATTGCTGCTGTTAGTTATGATCAACCATGTCGTACCTTATTTTCAGGGATTTGTAAAATAGTTGGAACATTAATAACCCCTAGACAGTAAGTAATATAGAGACATGTGAAAATGCACATGAAATGATAATCATTATACATATCTTTAGAGCAAAGAATCAATTTTGAGAGCAATGAGATACAAATATATCGGCTGGTCACGTGCTTGAGTTTTAACCACCTTTACCTCTGAAATTTAGGCTACATCATTGAGATATCTCTCAAATTAGCGTGACAACCTTTAACAAGAGATTGGAGCCCAATATTGTTTGTGACAATAGTCGTAGATTAGTCAGGGAATTAATTTGTTGGAATGTGGATGTGTGGAGACTGAAAATTATTCTTTGGGGGTTGGCAATTTTTAATGATCACGTAAACTTGTGAAGGAAGTTAGTGTCTTTAGAAAAATATGCGAATTATCCTGTCGTAGCACTTGAATTTTCTGATTGTTGTCTTGTCTTATCCCTTAGATTAATAGGAATTTTTTGTATAAATCGAGATAAGTAGGAGAAACTAGCACTAGTGGCATATTAAAAAAAATAAAATTGTGTGAAGTGTGTTCCATTGACCGTATCAAATAAGCAATGTTCAATAATCAGCACAGAAGCCTATGTGAGATTTTGGGCCAAAGCACTTTCATCTAAATAGTGCTCCTACATTTCTTTTGATTGAGGGCATCAAACTTAGTGTGTCCATTCTAGAACTTGCTTGTGTAATACATTTTGAGTTCACATTCTTGTAAGATTGTTGCATGAAAGTGATAGGGGCACTTAGGAATACCCCATTGACCTCAAAAGAGCCTACCTTGAATTCACCCATAGCAAAACTCATTTGAGCCTTGGCTTTTCCTTTGTTGGTTAAACCACGTTATAAGCTTAATCATCCCCTTCTTGATTATGTCCTGAATTGATTTTGAACCCATTCAAGAGGGTAGTGTTGGCTTCGTTGTTTGTAAATTGACATGAAAATGAGTGAATGAAATGAGGTTTCATACAAGCGATGCACTGCTAGTCCCGAAGAAAAGAAAAGAAAAAAAATGGGACGAGAAAATGAAAAACAAATGATGAAACAGAAAGAATAAAGAGAAAAGGAAAAAGAAGAAAAAAGGAAAGGAAAGAAAAAAGATTGAGAAGAAAAAGAGAAACAAAGAAATTGGACGAGGAATGAAAAGCAAATGATGAAACAGAAAGAATAAAGAGAAGAAAAAGAAAAAAAAAGAAAGGAAAGAAGAAAAGATTCAGAAAAAAAAAGAGAGAAACAGAAACAGCAAAAGGAAAAATTGGAGGTGTTAGAGGTTCAAATCATTTGAATCGAGTTAAACGGCAGTGAGGTTGGAAGGATAAGCAACTAGGTCGGCATCACTCCTATCACTCTTTTAAGTTCATAAGCCACAATTTAGCCTATCTTTTGCCACACCCTGTCCTAAACTCCATTACAACCCATGAAAAGACCCTTTGATTCATGTATTAATTTTCATTTTGTTGGTGGAGGATATTTGATTCACAAGCAAGCCGATGGTAATGACATTCTATGTATTGATTTCAGTGGAACCCAAATTCTTAAACACTTTATGAGTGATTAGAGTGATACCCTTGTAAGAGTGTTGAGACTTGTTTCATTTTATTTTGATGAAGTCAATGGGATACTTGTGTGTTGAATGTTGTGCTGCAAGTGCTTGTGTCAATATATTAGTATAGGGGATATACTTGAATGACATGAAAGAAAATTTGAGAATTGCTACTTGGATAATTCGTGTATTTGGATTGAGATATGCTTGAGGATAGTCATGGTTCCGGTGTGGGGGAATATGAGAAGATATATTTTAAAACTCTTATGCATGCTTATTTCGAGTGATTAAGAAAGAATTTATTGCATACTTTAATGATGTTAAGTTACCCCATTTTCCTGGAGGATGGGAGTGGGAGTGGGAGTGTAAGGTAGGTTACAGTTTTTTACGCATCACATTGTAAGTTATAGCAGTGAAATTTAACTCTTGTGTTATTGGTGGTGAGTGGATTTTTGTGTGAAGTTCAGAGGTAGCATGCCTTAAAATTAATATTGTGTGTCGTCTTTTGCCTCTTTATTTTTGTTCTTAATAATTATTTCACCAATGGGATCAAGAGAAGACTTTAGGTATCAAATACTACTTTACACTTCTTTTCTTTTATTGCTCATATCTTCTCTTTTCAGTTTCATTTTATTTAAAAATTTGTTTAATTATAGTGTATGGTTTTAGTTCAGAATATGCTAACTAATATTTTTAATATAATTAGTAAAGATATTAATTTCATATACATTTACATGCTTACAATATGTAAGTTATTTTTTTTATTTCATATTAATAAATCAATGAGATGAAAATGAAATATAAATGTACGAGGATAGAAATCGAATGTTCAGTCCTGATCATGAGTTCAAATTTTCATGTTGTGTTGCTTGTGATGAAGTTTCACTGATCTGCAGTTAGTTCCTTCTATGGATCCTTATGCATAGTTGGTAGATTCTGAAACAAAGAGAGCTTGTGAACATGAGCAAGAAATATTTTCATGTGTCACTTGTGGGATCTTTTGTTTTGCTTGTGTTGCTATTGAAGCAGCTGCTCATTATCTATTGTTAGCCAGTTGCATCACATTTAAGAACTGGGGTGCTGGTGATGATGACTACAATCACATCATACATCCAAAGTCTCCCAACAGAAACCTTGGTTCAGGTATTTTCTCCTTCTTTTTCATGGTCTATTGAAAATTTATCATTTTATAGGCATTACTTTTCTCGTAACATATTGGCTACTAATTCAAAGTTTATATTTCAATGAAAATTTGCGTGGGCAAATGCAGTAGTGCTAAAACAATAGCGTAAGGATCAGGTTTACTCATGTAACGAGCATGAACTACTCTTCTACTTGTCATATTCTAAGCCTGATGTATGTCCATATGCGTCCATATGTTGAAAATGATGTTTTGGCTATGCGACCATTTACCATCCCAAGAGACTTCAGAGCTCCAAAGTTTGTGGTGTGAATAATTAAATGACTCATGTTTTGCATACAATATGAAAATAGTTAGAAATGGAAATGGCAAGAAAGTCTAATTATACATTCTATTTGCAGAATATTAGTATTAGGTACGCCTAGTTTGCTTACGTGTGATTTTATGGTACAACATTCAATTTTGAATGTAGTGTATGAGAATTCTAGTGTTCTTATTGTTAAATCCATTTATGTTGAAAATATGGCTACGACTTGTGATTTGAACTTTCATGCGATCATTTGCAAGTCTGGTAAGAAAGAAACATGTAATATACATGGTTCAGATTCGATCTCTGTGGCAAAGCATGTGTGTTGGGTCAAGACCCGATATGATTCTTTATCTGAGCCAAAGAAAGTCAAAGGTATCATGCAATTGCTGCAGGCCAAGCCCATGTTCCACTATCTCTGACTGTTGAGACTGTAGCTTCCCTTGTTGCCCATGTGATCACAGTAGCAGTGGTAAGACAAAACGGAAGTTTCTCGAAGTGTTGGACAATTAAGTTACAAAATGATTGAAATAAAAAGCATGACTTGGAAAATGCCAACATCTAGAGGCCATAGGTGATCCTACTGCAAAAATTAACTCTACTGGATTTGGTTTACAGGAGGTCATTAAAGCTGAGAAGGAAATGGAAAAGTCTAAGATGTAAAATCCGCTATTACATTCAGAGAACGCATCTAAGTCTGGAAAGCCGAATATGAAAGGACTATCATTGACAAAGTTGTTCACCCCAGGACTGTTTTTGCAGAATAGTAGTATTATGTATGCCTAGTTTGCTGATGGTGATTTTCTGGTGCAACAACATTCACTGTTGGATGTAGTGCATGAGAACCTGTAGTGCTCTTTTTTTTTTTAATCTATTTATGTTGAAAATATGGCAGTGACTTATGGTTTGTACTTTGATATGATCATTGGCAGGTCTGGTAAGAAAGAAACAAGGTCCTTCTGATCTGCCAATGATATGCAAATATGTGCGGATCAGATTCAATATATGTGCCAAAGTATGTGTGCTGGGTCAAAATGAATCTGATTCTTCATCTGATTCAGCACTGAGCCAAAGAAAGTGAGTTATCACGCTGTTGCTGCTGGCGATGTCCATGTTCTACTTTCTATGAGTGCTGAGACTATAGCATCCCCTATGATCCATGTGATCACTGCAGCAGTGGCAAGACATTCCTAAGGTTGAGACTTTTGCTTGAGGACAATATAAGGTAGTACTGTTAGTTAAAACATGTTGAACCAGAGGGCACCAATTGCTTACCCTTTTCATTTATTCTTTTGTTATACTATTAAAGTACTTTGTTTTTATTTGCTTTTCCTAGTTTAGCGAGAACGGTTGCTGGTAGAAACTGAGTCTTTGTACATTGTCTGCTATAATAACATTAACCAAGACATCATTAAAGTCGAATTTCCTTGTGAAAATATTTTTAATCCTACTTGTTCTGGTTTTGTAGGGAGTCAATCTTTTGGAGAAGTATGGCCTAAGCCCTGGTACATTGAAGGGAGAACAACACAAGGGAATAGGGGGATGAAAATGTTGGCAAAATCTTCATTAGTGAGTTTGTGGTTTCTATGTTTGGTAGCTTACGTTTAAGCATGCCAACTAGCAATTTTAGATTTATTGGCTTTTACTTGGTGGGGAATTTTCTTTTGCCATGAATTTTTGAGTTGAAGCTCGTGGATACACTCCGTGACCTAGAGAATTTGACCTCTGCAGCTCTAGAAAAGATCTTGTCATTTGGGTATCTATTACGCATTTATGTTGCTGACAAAGCATGCATTAATTTTCTTTGTGATTCTATAGACTTTGGGAGCATGGATGACATTTCTGAAGTTTCTGGTGGAAAGGATGGAAATGATTCTGAGTATGAGCTTTTGGTTTGCAGTCCATCCAAAATTGAGGTTAGTAAATCTTTTTTGTTAATCTGGGAGTTGGCTTACCAATATTGTTTTCATCCCAAACACTGAGGTGTAGTTAAGCTTAACTACTCAACTTCTATGCAGAAAGAGATATTGTATGAGATTACAGTAAAATGATGAAACTGTTAATGTTCCTCTTTATCAACAGAAGATGATTATGTAGATGTTAAAATTTATCTAGCATTGATTGTGTTGTTTCTTTCAATTGAAAGTTCATTGGCTGTGTTTCGGGGCAGTCTTAGGTGGCTCCTTCCAGAGTTCAAGGGATGAAGGTGGATTCCTACTTGGAAGTCTCTTCCAAACAGTGATAAGTCAGTATTGGAGTGAAGGCAGAGTCTGAAAAAGTGACTTGCCTTGTTTCTCATAGTTGGAATGACGTCTAAAAATAGATGCCTCTTGTGGTATACACTATGCTCTTCCGTGCTTGTACTTAGCTTGAAGTTCCTCGATTGTACCACTTTTTGATAAGGCCTCGTAGCCACATAATAAGACTTGACAGGGAATGAAAACAGTTGCTGATTTTACCACTTTCTGATGACAGCCTTATAGGAACATAATAAGACATGGCTGAGAATGAAAACAGTTGCTGAACTGAGGAGGGTAATCTTCCAGCGCCGATCAACACGGATTCACTTTACACGGTGAGAACATTGATTTATTTTACACAGTTAGAATATTCTATTATAGCTCCCTTTCATTCATCCTATTATAGCTCTTTTTCATTCGTACTCCAACCTTAAGAAAGAAACAGGACTAAGTTGATTTTTCATTTATTTGTGTTCATTTCTAACCATTCATTTCGTTTTGTGCACAGCCTATTGACAAGAAGCCAACGAAGTTCAATCCATTGGTCACAATACTTAAATTATGTGATGCGCTTTTGATTGATAATTTTTTTATTGGTAATTTTATAACGTTTATTTTTTAATATGCTTTTTATTAGTGAAAACATTAAATGAGACACATATTGCTTCAACTTCTAACTTAACTCAATCATTTAAGTTTCCTATCTTAATTTTTTGAAAAATATATATATATATTTTTTGTTTATTTTCTAAGTTACTTCTAGTTCAATGTTTATTTTTTATTTTTTTTATTTACCTTATTTAAATGTTGGTGATATTAATTGTTTATAGATTTTTTATTAGTTATCATATTCAATATATAGGTTATAAAACTTATCATTATTTTAACTAATAACAAAACTTTTATTATACGGGCAATTAGTTATGAGGTTACGAAGGATTAAACTTTAATTTTATTATCAAAAGGTAGTGGATTTTTTATATAATTTATACAAATATAAATTTATAAATTCAAATTATTGTTTATAGAATATTAAATTATTCATTTAATATATTAATAAAATTAGTTACTAGATTATAAATTTAAATTAAAAATTTATTACACTACAAGTAACTAACAATATTTATGAGAAAGTATTATTTATACTAATTTATTTTTTTACATTTTTTATTGATCTTTATATAATTTGCACCTCTAGAACTTTATTTTATTAATTTCAATGAGTCTGTAATAATTTACATGTCTTAATAAATAAACTATTAAATTATTTATCTAATATATCAATAATATTATTTGTTATATTGTAAATTTAAATTAAAAAATTCTCATATTGTGCATTTTTAACATTAATTAATTTGTTTTACTTGTAACCAAAATTGTAATTGACTATTAAATTATTTAACAAAAATATTAATAAAAATTAGTGTAGGTCATAAATTAAAATAAAAACTTATGAATATTATTTTAGATTTTAAAATTACAAGGTTTTTTTATTTTTATTTATAATTAAAATTTTATTATCAAAAGATAAGGGGCATTATGGGAACAAATAATGTGATGGATCATATAATTTTTTATTATTTATAATTTTAAATTATTTTATTCATTGTTTTTTGTTGAGGCTGTATATAATTTATAATTGAAATATCAAATTATTTATTTAATATATCAGTATAAATTATTGTAAATTTTTAGACTTAGAACATTAATTGTTTAGTTACCAATAAATAGAAATGGATAATATGATCACATTTACACCTCTTAATAATTGAAATATTAAAAAATTATAAATAATTTTTTATATCAAAAGGTAGAGGATGTGTCAAAATATTATTTATAAAAATATGTAATATCATTTTTTTTTATTTTTATAATTCTGCTAATTCAAATTTAAACTAGTTTATTAAATTTTTTTATTGAATTGTATATAATAATTAAATGGAGAGGATTTATTATGATATTAATACTATTACACTTCTAATAATTAAAATATTAAGTTATTTACTTGATATTATTTAAATTATACTTAATATTATTTAAATTAAAAAATAATTATCATTTAATAATTAAAATATTAAATTGTATATAGAACTTTCACCTCTTAATAATTAAATAATAAAATGAGTTACTAGGATATAAAAGTTTAAATTATAAATTATTTTAAATTTTTAAAATTAATAGATTAATTTTTAAATACAAAAAAGTAGATAATATTTATGGGATTAAATAATATGATCTTATATATTTTTGTATTATTTATATTTATTTAAATGTTAATTTTCTAATTCAATATGTATATAATTAACACCAGTTAATAAGTAAAATATTAAGTAATTTTATTAATATATTAAGAATATTAGTTACTTTGTTATATATTCCATGCGATAAATCTCAATTGGTTGTTTTCTGGATTCACCAACGGCAGGTATATTACATTACTTTGTATGGTCCGCTCTTCAGTTGTTGTTTACCCCCAGGTTTGCTACTTCATCAGCCTAATCTAATTAGAGGTATAGGTTTCGGCTTAAAACATTATCACACTAGTTCATTAATTTAAATTTAAAATTGAAGGATTAAATTTTAATTTATATTTATAACTAAATTTTTATTATAAAAAAGGTAGTGGATTTTTCTATATAATTTATACAAATTTAAATTTATAAATATAATTAAAAATTTATCAAATTTGTATAAATTATTAAATTTAACTATTTATTATTATTGATAACTAAATATTTAATACCAAAATAGAGGGGGTGTGACGCCCCAAAAATTATAATACATAATTGTAGGACTAATCGCCTATCATTAAAGAAATTTAGTTGAGAATTAAATTATGAGTTGAAATATGAATATATTAAAGTCCTAGTGACTAAATTGAAACTTTATAAAATAAGCTAATTGGGGTTGAATTGCATAATTTGAAAAGTTTGTGGTCAACTTATAAATAAATAAAATTATTAAAATCAAAAGAAACATATAAATAAAATGGCAGCACGTGGGCTGCCCCTAATCTTGTGGAAGGTAAGCCACCATTTTAAATAATACAACACATATATGTATATAACAAACATATATATATTCAAATATGGAAAACGCACACACAGCCACTTTATTTCAGAGGATATACGCATATTCAGCTGCGGGTTTCGAAACAGGTATGAGTTCATTAATTTAAAATTATTGATTAATTAAGTTATTAATATTATTTAATTAGTTCTTTTATTAAATATAGTTTATATTAAGCGATGTATTATTTAACCGGAATATTTTATGAGTTTGGCTATTTAGAAGAGTGTCAAATTAAATATCAAATTGGATATAAAAATGATATCGTTGGTTAGTTAGATTATTAAATTTATTAGATTTGAATATTGTTATAGTCAATTTATACAATTCCATCGAAATTATTAACCAAATACGCAATTGTTTGTATTATTATTTAATTAAATTGTATAGTAGCGAGAAATTGATAGAAAATTCATAGAAATATTTCGAAAATTATATTTAATAAATGGTATGTTAATAAAGAGGAAAAACGAAGATTTGTACTTCGATAGAAATGGAATATCGAAGAATTATTAGAAATTGTACGAATAATATTTAATATTATATTTAAAAGAAATTATGATATTCTCGATATATTAATTGTATGTGGTATAACTCATTATAGGATATGGGGGTGAAGTAAAAGAACTGACAATTAGCGACTGAGTAGAAAGAAACATTTTAAGGTCGAGGTAAGTAAATAATTAGTATTATCTATATATGTATCTTTATTTGTGATTTTACTGTCATTTGAATTTGTGGTTCATGCTGACATGGATTTATCTGAAAGTATATGAGTGATGGATGATTTGATTCGATTGATGGTATTGTGTACGTAGAATGAGGAAATACATTGAGATATATGTTTGTTGTTTGATATATTGTGGATGTCTGAAATGAGAATATATTAATATATTGTTTTACATTACTAGTTGCTTACAAGAATGGTGATATGTGGAAATGAGGGGGTGGTGGAAATTGAATATAATTGTGGTGTGAATACCCCTTGATGTGTTGAAAAGCCTATAAGGCGATATGAAAAGTGCTATGTGCGAAAAGAAAATGCTATGTGCGAAAAGAAAATGCTATGTGCGAAATGAAACAGCTATGTGCGAAATGAGATTGATGAGCCGGCTGTCAAGGGGATTCACTTAAATTTAATAATGGTGAGATTGAGTGGAAAAACACAATACAATATCACCTTCTGGTAAGCAAACTAGGAAAAATGGAGTTTGATTGATTGTCTTGTTATGAGATAGTCATGTGGTGTAATAAAGTTGATTATGTTGGAATTAAATTGATTGTATTCCATGCGTGTTGCCTGTTCATCTTGTTTGGGTTGTGTTTGATATACATATATAAATAGGGCTGGTTATTTACTTACTGAGTAGCAAGCTCATCCCTCTGTTGACGTTTTCTTTCAGGACTAAACTTTGAGGTGTCTGATTGTTGAAGATTAGGTTTACGTGCTATACTCAGGCGGGTCGGGCCAGTATGCTGTTTTCTCATCTTTGTCAGTTAGAATACAAAACACATTTTATTGTATAAAGAGAACGTAGGCGTAGAGATTCACTGTGGCGGATTACCTGTGGTGTTTGATTTGTATATATGATGTTGTGGGTTGATAATACCTATTATGACGTTGTGATTACATATGCATATTGATTAATCGATTATGTGCAAATTTATATATATGAACACAGGGATTACTATAAGTATGGGGTTTAGCGTAGATATAGCCCTTGTAGCAAAGTGGGTGCTACAGGGGGTGTTTGAAGCAATGTTTATGAAATTGATAATATAAACGCATAGGTTTTATTTATATTTACTAATTTAAATTTAAATTAATTTATTAATTTCTTTTATCAAATCTATATATAGAATTTAACCTCTCAATAATTAAAATATTAAATTATTTATTGAATATATTATTAAAATTAGTAACTAGGCTATAAATTTAAATTAATAAATTACCATACTTGAATAATTATTTTTTTAATTTTTAAAATTAGAAGATTAATTTTTTTTTAATAAATTATTTTCAATTTCTAAATTAAAAAATTTATGTTACCAAAAAGTAGAAGCTATGTCAAAATTATATTTATGGGATTGCATACCATAACAACATATATATTTTTTTGTGTTATTTTATTAATTTTTTACCGAATTTGTATATAATTTTCACATCTTATAAAATTAAATACAAGGTTATAAATTTAAATTAAATAATTATCACACTTTTATAAATTATTTTAAATTTTTATAATTAGAAGATTAATTTTTTATTTTTATTAGCAAAATGTAGAGTTGTTATATTTATGGGATTGAATAATAGTTATATTTGTTCAATATTTTTTTATTACACTTCTGAAATTATTTTTGAATTATTGTTAATGTATTCACACTTGTATATTTTTGGAGCAGATTATTATTTTTTTCTATATAGACTTTTATTACCAAAAGGTAGAGGGTCAAAGCAATATTTATGGGAATTTATAATATCATCCCATACCATTTTTATAATTTATATAATTAATTTAAATTATATTAATTTTTTTGGAAATTGCACTTCTTAATAATTAAAAAATACTAAATTAGTAATATGTAAATATAAATTACTTACTAGGTTATAATATGAATTATATTTATATTCCGTGCATTATTTATATTTTAAATAATTTATTGAATCTGTATATAATAAAAACTTAAATTAATTCATTGATGGATTAATTTTTATTTAGCATAAAAGCTTTTCATTGAGAATGAATATATGATTGCACTTAATTGTTTGATTAACTTTTTTATTGAATCGTATATATATTAAATTATTTATAATATATTCATTAGTTACTAGATTATAAATTTCATTAAAAAATTTATCACACTTGTATAATTTCATTTAGAGAGGGTGTAAAAGTAATTATTTACATAAATGAATAAAATGAGTTTATATATATTTTTTATAATTTTATTGGATTTGTTTATAGAATATTAAATTATTTATTTAATATATTAATAAAATTAGTTACTAGATTATAAATTTAAGTTAAAAATTATTGCACTACAAGGAGATTTCAAATCTATTCTATAAGGAATTAGTCATATGGAATAAGAAAGATAATTTTGAATATTTGGTTTTGAAAGAAAGTTTTAATACTAAAAAGTGGAGGGCCTTATATAATTTTTCTAAAACTTTATGTTTATTAACTTTAATGAGTCTGTAATAATTTACATTTTTTAATAATTAAAATATTAAATTATTACCTAATATATCAATAATATTAGTTGTTATGTTATAAATTTAAATTAAAAAATTCTCATACTTGTACAAATTATTTTAAATTTTTGAAATTAATTAATTTGTTATTTTTACTTGTTACTAAATTTTCATCTAAATTTATGAGAATGAATAATATGATTCTATATTTTTTTTATTGTATACAATTTACACCTTTTCTATAACTTTATTTTATTCACTTTAATGAATCTGTAATAATTTTTAAAATATTAAATTTTTTATGTAATATATCAATAACATTAGCTGTTATGTTATAAATTTAAATTAAAAAATTCTAATACTTGTAAGTTTTTTTTAAATTTTTAGTATTAGTCAATTTGTTATTATTACTTGTAACTAAATTTTATTCGAAAAGGAAAATTTATGAGAATGAATAATATAATCTTGTATATTTTTTATTATTTTTTTATTGTATACAATTTACAATTCTAGAAATTGGATATTAATAAAGATTTTTAAAATTATAAGGAAATTTTTTTATATTTATTTATAATTAAAATTTTATTTTTAAAAGATAGAGGGGGCATTATGGGAATGAATAATATGATTAGTGATCCCATATACTTTTTTATTATTTATAAATTGAAATTATTTTATTCATTGTCTTTTGTTGAATATGTATATAATTTAGACCTCTTGATAATTGAAATATCAATTTATTTATTTAATATATCAATGAAATTAAAAAATTATCACATTAGTATAATTTATTTTAAATTTTTAGAATTAGAAGATTAATTTTTTAGTTACCAAGTAAATATTATTGTAATAAAATTAGTTACTAATTCATAAATTTAAATTAAGAAACTATCAACATATAAATTAATTCAAATTTTTATTTTATTTATAACTAAATTTTAATTACCAAAAGGTAGGGGGTGTCAAAGCAATACTTATGAATGAATTATATGATCTCGTATATTTTTTTTTTATAATTTGTATTAATTTATATTTAAATTATTTTATTAATTTTTGTTGTCAAATCTTTATATTAAATTACATATTTAATTGATATTAATAGTTACGAGGTAATAAATTAAATTAAAATTTATTCATTTCTAGAACTAAAAGATTTAATTTTTTATTTTTATTTATAACTAATTTTTTATTACTAGATATGAATAATATTTATAAGAATAAATAATAAGATTCCATATTTTTTTTACTTTTTCTTTGTTGAATCTAATACTTTTTCTTTGTTGTAAATAATAAGATTCCTTCGGCCGAACAACTTATTAGGCCTTCATTATGGTTTGGGCCGTGGGAGGTCTTGGGCCACCATCCTCCTAGTGCTGTCTAGTTAGGCTGTGAGCTAGATTATCCCAAGCACTCATGTTATTCTAGGCTAAATTGCCCTAGGCATCCACATCTGACGCGTATCACTTATTCAATAGTATAAATATATATATAGCAAATTATTAATTATCAATATAATTAATAATAAGAATAATAATCAATAACACAATAATTATATACAAGCGAGATTCGATAACATACGTGCCACACCTTGGTTTGATTGGAATTTTATTGATGTGTTTTTCAGGTTATATATCTTGAGGAATAAGCAGAAAATATATTTCTAATTAACTTTTTAAATTGAAAAATATCTGTAGCTATTATTATAAAAGAATACCTTTTGTCATACCAAAAGATAGGAGGTGTCAAAGTAATACTTATGAAAGAATTATATGATCCCGTATATTTCTTATTATTATTTATATTAATTTATATTTAAAATATTTTATTAATTTTTTATAGAATTTTTATATTAATTTACATATTTAATTGATATTAATAGTTACGAGGTAATAAATTAAATTAAAAATTATTTAGTTTTAGAAATAAAAGTTTTTATTTATAACTAAATTTTTATTACTAAAAAAATAGAGGGGGTACGATGCAATATTTATCAGAATGAATAATAAGATCCCATATCTTTTTGACCTTTTTTTAATTGAATTTGTATATAAAATTATATATTTAATTGAAATACTAAATTATTTAATATTGGACCGGACAACTTATTGGGCCTTCATTAAGGTCTAGGCTGTGAGAGGTCTTGGGCCACCATTCTCCTTCATGCTAAACTAATCTAGGCATCTACATTACAGTAGTTGTTATTACTTATAATAGTTGTTATTTTTTTATGTATAAAATTACACCTCTTTATAATAAAAACTAAATTCTTTAATTAATGTATTAGGTTATAAATAAATAAGTAGAAAGTGAATATAAGATATAAATAATTATTAGTTAAAATTTGGGGATTGAGGTCCAAATACGCGAACTTTTTTGTGAAAATATAATTACAGATAATACCAATTACAAATAAAAACTAAAAATTGACACCTAGATTCTAATATAAATATGTTCATTCTAGTTTCATATTGAATGCATATTTTAATTATTTAACTAATCCATATTTAAGATTTTAATATTTTAACAGAAGACAAATAATTATGTTGAGAGGGCCAAAACAGAAGAAAATTCCAACTTTTGCGTCATTCTACTATAGTAAATTATTGTTTTATTAATTTTATGCCAATACAAAATAAATAATTTGATTAGATTATTTATTTATTTTTAGTTATGCGAATCTGATGTCTTAACTTTGTTATAATGACCTTATTAAATATCTACTAATAACAAAATCATTAGTTGGATATATATTCGATTCTACTAAATATAAATAATAAGAATCAAAATTTACCCTACAACATAAATACTCATCATATAATGACTATAACATCGAGTTGCTTCAATTAAAATTAAAATTCATTTTTCAATTTATGTCTATTAAAATGTAAACAAATAATTTAGTTTTTATCCATTAAAATTCATTTTTCAATTTATCACTTATTCATTTTTAATTTCATATTTCATGGCTATAGTTTTAATACCTAATGTTTACAAATTCATACTTACAAATTAATTCTCTCCGTCTAATCTATTGAAAAGATTTCACTTTCACTGCCCATCAAACATAAGAACTAAAGAATCAAATTGAATCTATTCTTATAAATAACAATTACGAATAAGATAAAAATAAATAAATAAATAAATAACAATTGTGTTGTTTTTTGTCTTAACTTTTTATAATGACTAATTAAATCCTTCATCTAAATAATTTATAAGTATTAGGGACCAAAATTTATTCTATAACATAAACACTCAGCATAATAATACAAAAATATAATTTATAACATAAAATCCTTTTCTTCTTTCAACGTAAATTATTCCTAATATTGACTTGTCATAGTTTTAATCTCCAATATTTACAAATTCATACAAACTTGATATTTAAGCACCAAAATCACTACAAAAATATAAAGTATATGATTTATAACATGTAATAAATCATAAATAATAATAAATATAATTATACATATACACTTCAGATTGTTTTAATTTAACATATGATCCATAACAACAAAAATAATTATATAATATAATATGCTAGACAATTTTTGTAAAAATCCTAATTAGCGACAACTAAATATATTAAAGTCACATGCTTTAATGAACACGAATATTAAACCAAAAAGATAGAAAAAAAATATTATCAAATTAACCCATATCTTTATTAAAATAGCTAAGCAAATCAGGAAAAAAATATATATCCTTATTAGATTTGGTCCACTAATTTTTTCTGGCAATGTGTAATTTAATTTCCACATCATTAAATTCAATTAAAAAATTTAATTTAGAACACTCCCATTGAAACAAAGCACTGTTAACCATAAACATCAACATAACAAATAAAATAAGAAATCTAATTAGTGAGATTTTTAAGTGAAACAAAGATAAGGATAAATGAATTTCTGATATATAATAAATCATAAGTAATGATAAAAAAATAATTATGTAATATGCATGCAAGTGATTTATGTTAGAATCCTATTATAATATAACATCTAAGTCACAATCCAACTAATAATTTGATTTTAACATAAATTAACTAATTACAACATTATTATACATAGTTTAGTAATCAATTATTAAATGAAAAAAGTATAATTGTCATTACAAAAAAGCAAGAAACATAAAACATGATAAATAAATTATTCTATTAAAGTTCTATTTCAATCCAACCATAAGGGAAAAATATAAAACACAGCACATAGATAGAAAACTTCAATAACAAAGCATACTAAGTGCTCTTATTATACTATATTATATTATGTCATACTATAACAAAAGTGTGAACTCCACCTATGTTTATTTCAATTAGAAAAAGACAGTTATACCTATAAGACTATTTTAAACAATAAATGAGAATGTATGATGTGGGAGTAAACATGAAAAGACTTTTACTAGTCTAATTCTGCCTCACCTCGTTACCTGACACTCCTTACTTCAACATCTTTTGTTGTTTTCACTTCCCTTCCTGTCAATTCTTACATGTCGTAGGGTTGTAACCACTAGGAGGAACTTACTCACTCCTGAGTCCAATCACGCAAGACCACCATCTCTACCACACAAACAGATTACAATGTAGAGGGGGAGGGGGAGAAGGAAGATACACCTTTTTGTAACCACATAGGATCATCTCATGTTCTAGGACTCTTTTGGGAACAAACTCACCATCTTACAAGGTTAGTTGACTATGTATCCTATGCACCAAAAAGCCGAAGAATAGAGAGCAACAACATAGTTTCAGCAAGGTGAAACAGACATATTATTCCTAGATAGATTAAATTAGAGCAGCAAAAACATAGAAGAAATACACTCCAATCCGTCCGAAACCAAAGAAAATAAAAGAGGGAGGAATGATAACGCTTCACAATACCTCAGTAACGATGTGCCACTACTTGAGCTACTTAAATTCAACCAAGTCCTTTGGCGAAGCCTAGTTCTTGACCCTCCGACTCTTGAGCACTGCAACATCAAAATCCACTTCCTCTATTGCAAGCATTAACTTCCTCCAACTCCTCTGGTCTCATTCACAACATCCTTGAATATCTCCACTTCCTTCTCTACATGTTTACATATCCTCATATTGGCATCAACCAAATTTTTTAGACCAAACCATTTGCTGAAAACCAAGAAACATCATTTATAAGACACACGCACACATCACATAATTTCACACAAAAGTTGCAAAACTACCCATATAAACCCATTCTCAATGTCAACAACACATTAGTGTGACAATCATTTCAACAAACATTCATAAATCACCATAAAACTGCAAATTTAACAAGTGCTAAACCCCTTATTACATGACATTCAAAGAAAATTCTAAAGAGTGAAGCCCACAGAATCTATCTCCTATGCATAGGGAGCTGTAGAAGGGACCTCACTACTACTACTACTACACAAAGAAGAAACTGATTTTCTAAGCACAACATGTCCCCTAGCTTTTTTTCCTTGCTTCCATTGCAACAAGTTGTCTTTAAATAGTAATAAAACTGCAGCCAGGAAAAGTGTAAAAAATAATAAGACAGCAGAAAGTAATCGAACATAACGATTATGGCCAACCGTTGCACACTAACCTTACTTAACATCACATTATATGCCAAAAGGGGGATAGTTGAAGGCACTGTTTAGCACTTCTCTTTTCATTCTTACCAGCCGTAATTATATTAGAAGCAAGAAGAAAATCTAGATAAACAGAAAGAAGATCCAATGTGGTAGAATTTTATAGTTATAAAGTATCAATAAACTAAGGGAATATCAGAATTCATAATTGATCAAAGTCTTACTCTTATACATGTGTAAACACGAGCACAATACATGCTACAGCTATTTCTAATCGTTTAACAAGCAATCGTTCCAATAATTCAAACTCTGCACCTTCAATTCTTTCCCCTAATTCCCCTTTCTCGAATTGAAGAACTAGTTCAGTGGCAAAAAAAACATTAATTGTGAGCAACTTATAATGGAGCATAAGCAAGAAAAAAGTTCTCTCAAGGATACATGAAATAATATCACATAGCATATGTCAACCAACTTATTCCACTTCCTGTCAATTGTTGTTTATTACACTTAATAAGCACTACTATTTCCTCAAGTACCTCTGTCTCCAACCATGAAGAGAAAGAAGGTTGGTTAAGAAAGAAGAAACGACGGTTAAAGCAACAAAATCCAAACATCCTTCTCTTCTTTTGGCTATCCAAAACGTCTACTCCAATAACATGAAAGCTTGATAGCACCACTAAATTACCAAAAATAGAAATAGAATAGTATTTAGGAAAATGAAATACACATGAGAGGATTTAATGTGAACACCTAGACATAGGAGAATCCTTACTTTTCACATAGCTGAAAATCTTTGCATTGTTTGCAAACCCAACAATTTCCAGAGATCATCAGAATGCAGCAGTGTGTGCGCACATGCATGCTGTAAGTGTACCATGACGAAGTCTTCCTTCCTGGGAGATATTGCTTCACCAAGCTATGTAAACAAAGGTTGCACTCAAAATTATGATATGGCAGGGCAATAACAACAACATCAAAATTGATACATGCTAAAATAAAATGATTCCTGCTTACATCACTGAAAAGGCCACACAAACTTTGTGAATTTAACCATGAAATTACAACAGTTTGGGCAGATGCCTCCAGAGCCTTTTTCTTGATCATCTTTTTCATAGTTCCATTCTTATGCTGTTTTCTCCTATCCTCTTTTTGTTGTAGTTGATAGATCATGTCCTCTGGAGCACCAAGCCAATAATCCCAATCAAAGTATGGAAACCAAGCTGCAGCTACCTTTGCTTTACATTCTCCGGTAGACACAAATAAATGATCATAGCGAGTCAAGTACAATATTTTCATTTGCAGTTTTTCTTAGCATGGACAAGCACTTGAAACCAAAGCAATAATTCAAATAAAATAGTGGGACATACTCACAACTCATAATTAACAGTATCATAATCAAACAACCACCAAACTCACCACTCCCTAACTTTATCTGATTTTGGTGTCTTTTGAATTTCTGCTTGCAATACAATATGCAATCTTCCCCTTTCAACGGAGGGCAAGCCCATGTACAACAACTACTGAAATTGCACTTTTTACAGTATTCTAAGTGTCGAATCTGAAAATATAAGACTATTATCGGTACTTGCACCAGAAATTGCAACTACAATATTTTGCCACAATAGAGAAGATAGCAATAGCAAAAGGGCAGTGGTTCCAGAAACTTGCCAAAATTCATGGTACACAAATGTTCGCAGAGGTTCTCCGCTTACTGGTTTGACCTCCGGCCCGAAATACTTAACTGACTCCACATAAGACCAGCAATGATCAGGCTGCTGACAATCGAATCCATTCTCGAGTGCACATTTCAAATAGGCACACTTCAACACCTTCAATTTTCTGAAATAATGGTATCACCTGGAAGATAGAAACCATTTGTACTATTACATAAAGTAGATTTCCTTTGTTAACCACAAGGTATCTAAGGAGGCACTTTAAGGAACAAATCTCCTGTAATCTATTTTTTGTTTGGTTACCCAATCTTGTGCAAACCTTCACCCCCATGATAATAAATAACAACGTAAAACGACAAGACTACTAATAGTAAGAGCTCAAATTGGAAACCTAATAAAGTTCAACTCAGTTAGTATTAGTATGTGAATGTAGAACTTCATCAGGTTGCTCAGTCCCATGGGCAGACTTCGCCTCAGAAACTATATTGAATGACAACTGAGATTGACCAAATGTATCATTCTTTAAGAAAACCTGGTTTTGACAATGAACAATAAGATTGCTTAAAATATGGGGGATCATGGCAGATATCAGTGGGAGAGGTCTCTGGCATATAAAATTGTAAATAAGTAACTATATATATCGCTGTATGAATGTCGAAAAAGTGAGCAAAATCGCTGACCTCGGCTGCACGGATTTTATATGGTCGAGAAACATAATCCTCCAAATCTAACTCATCACTTAAATTCATTTTAGCAGTGCAAACCTGCAAAAAAGTCCCATTTTCTATCAACTATAAGAACACAAAGAAACTATAGTTTACGGTGATAGAGAAGTTCAGGCATCTATGTCAATCTTGATGTAGAATAATTTTTTTTCCATGGTTGCATGAACTCTTTTCTCCTTCACCAAGGAAGATTGTCCCTTTCTTCTTAGCCTCTTTCATCGCAGTTTCTCCTCTTTTAAAGGTTAATTGGGTTGAGACTTCTTTTTATGAGTGAGATGTGAGAACAGTTTAATATAAATGTTGTTTACTTTAAGAACCAGCAAACGTCAAACAGTAAATGATCTTCTCTTCTGATACTTTGAATAAACTCTTTCAAACACGCAAGCAATACTCGACATGTTGGCCTGAAGGTATACAGACTACTGAGGCATATGTTTCAACCTGCAGTTGTCGTGATACAATAAAAAATGCTTGCCTTGCCTGCTGAAAGAGTCTTCAGCACAATCAATTTTTCCATCCTTCTTAGGAATGCCACCACCAAACATCTCTTAGCCAAATTGTATATTTCATGTACCTTTGAGAGGTTATATTTACCCTGTGCTGATATGGTCATCTAACAGGAATAATCCATAAAATAAAAGACAACCATAATAATATAGCACCTAAACATTTTTAGAATAATTATTATGAGTTATATTGGTAAAATAATATCATGGTCAGAATCTATCACCTCCCAACCAAAAATAGTAGTCATATAAATATCATGGTCAGAATCTATCACCTCCCAACCAAAAATAGTAGTCATATAAAGTCTAAATAAAGGCTTTTACATAGGATTTTCAGATAGCCATAAAAAAATACGATAATTTTTAGATATAAACAAAAAATAGAAGGAAATTACTGTTGCTTTTTTGAAGTTATTGCCTTCCACACAACAAAATAGTATTTTCCACTATTATAAATATGTAAAACTAAGCTTATCAAACTCCCTAAACATAAACAATTATTGTCCTCAAGCAAAAGTCCGACACTGCAAAAAATATGATCTCAACATTGTGCTAATATTCCGTAACAACAAAGGTAACCTATAACCCATATGCAGATAATCTCAAAACACAAATGCCACAATACGTTATGCAAACGCTAACTTATCATAATGAGGGTAAGAGGCCAATCACATCACAACACTTTGTCTCGCCACGTAGAGAGTAGAACAATCAAGCTTCCACAAAATCATAGGTTTCTAAATGTCACTATACTCGTCGCTTCAACACAATACCCTTTATCTCCTTATTTTTGCCTAAGTTGGGACGACTTTTGTTCTTTCTTTTCTTTGGCCATTTTTTTTCCCTTTTTTCTTCCCCTTTTGTTGTCATGGCTTTTATTTTCTTTCTTTTTTCTTTGTTTTTGCCCATGACTTATGTTCTTTAGGCCGTATTTCGGTCTTTTGACGCGAATGACAACACTTGTGGTGAAGGCACCCGGTTACTCAACCAAAAAACGTTTTACCTAAAGTGCTTTGCATGCTCATGGCTCTAGTCACCGTTTTATGTGAATAACAACATTTGTGATGAAGTTACCCAGTTACTAAGTGACCTAAACCAGCGGAGTAGATCTAGTCTTCCTTTTCTAGCTATTCTTTCTTCATTTTTTTTTTCATGGTAAAAGAAATTTCTAAAGGGAAGGGCCTTTGAATTTTTCAAAATGATTTACCGTCCCACATTAAACTTATAAGGATAAATTGGGTGGCGTTTTGGCAAACAAATATGATTTCACAAGAACTCCTATGATTGAGTGGAAGCAGAGACATTCCAACTCTATTTCAAAGCAATTCAAAATGCATGAAATTAGGCCTCAACTACTCCACATTTACTCAGAGCAACAATCACATAACACAAGTGCACATTCATGTCTGAATCTTATGCATTGTGGCAGGTTTCTAGAAGTTCTAATGATGACGCCATCAAATTCTGTTATGTTGACTGGTATGAATGGTTATTGATACAGATCAGTAAAAGGGGAGGAACTGTAATTTTCAAACCAAAAGTGAAGGTTTCTATCCATATTGCAGTTCAGAACTTAATGATAGAATCTTTACATACCTGCAGACCACCCTCAGTGAAGATACGAACAAAAATTAAGGCTAGTAACAGCTGCAACCCAAGCACTTCCAAGTGCTATTGCTCTAACTTCTTCCCCTTCAAGTCGCATAGACCACTAAATATGCATAAGGAAATTCGGTGAACCTATAGTTAATTAAAGATTGTTTTTTAGCAGAAGGGCAAATGCAAACTTAGAATGCTAACCCATCCATTATGGCACTTGAAAGAAGATCTTAATCCATACAAGGAAAAGATGAAGAGGGCTGACCTCACTGTTATTCGCCCGGCTACTGAAGGGCCGATACATAAGTGTGCTCATATTCTTCTCGCCTTTACATGGATTGGCAAATACACTCCCACTCTCATTTAGAGAAGCCATTGTGAAGCCAAAATAGCCAGTCATTGGAGGAACACGTGGACCACCGCTGGTATCATGGAAATCTGTCTGCATATAAGTCATGTAAACCAAATGGTCAGATGGTAAACGTTGATTATTTTTCTAGCAGTAACGCAAGTTGAGAGTATGAATTTCTTAAGCCTTGATCTGTAGCAATATAATAAGTTCAATAGACAAACCAATAGTTGGATCAAGGTGCTCAGTGTTCTTAACGTAAAATGTGTTTACCCTGACAGACGTGAGGTTTTTCAATTAGGAAAGTAATTCCTCTTTAAGCTTTTATTCTTACAGTCATTACAACTGAATCTGCAAAATACACTATCTGATGCAGCAAAGTTCAATCATGGTTTTACCACTTTGATTCTTCCAGTTCCATTCTACTCAATAGCAAACAAGTCATATAGTTTTCAGGAAAATTCCAACTACTAAAAATCAGAGGAAAGAAAAGACAGGATACCTCTATATGTGAATATCCATCATGTTCCATTGTGGTTATACTTCTAGGCATATTGTAGCATAGAAAGTGCCTCTTTCCAGGCTGTGCAGGAGTAGCTCCAGGCTGAAAGGCTTCTTGCATTCTTTGCCCGGCAGTTACTATCATATGCCTGGACCCACTCTTCCCATTAAGGTTATCTTTGTGGCCATAAGAAGCCTTCTTACGATATCCAACTTTTTGAATGGAATCCAGCCCGTCATTACAATCTTCTTCCCAGTCATCGTCATAATTAGAGCGCTTACATAATCTTTTTCTGTTAGGTGGCTCAAACTCACCATGGCTATCCTCGCTTTCGCGGCCATCCTGCGGGCACTCCACCGTCTCTGCTTCATCGTGGCTACAAAAACCCTAAAGATTGGTCCCCTTCTCCTTCACTCCCTCTCCGCAGATCTACGATGGTTTTGAGGGTTTTCTCTGTAATTTTTTTGGCAAGGAGAGAATCAAAAATGAAGTGGAGAAGCTGAAAATGGGAATAGGAAGAGGAAGAGGAGGTGATTTTGAGGGTTTTCACCGGTTGGGGGGGGTTACCGGTGGATTGGGGGTTTTTACTTGGTAAAAGTATTTTGCATTTTCATTAATTCTTTTTCCTTTCATAAAAATTTTAAGTTTATCTTCAAATGTAGAGAAATATTTACAGTTATTAAAATATTAAAAAAAATAAAAAGAATAAAAAATGATAATATTTACATAAATTATAATAGGTTTGACATAATTATAAATACCTTTAATTATTTAATTGGTGGATGGAATTTTTTGAAAAATTGTAAAAAAAATTATTCACATAATTCATAAAAAAATTATTTTTTTGAAAGTAAATAAAATTATAATTTTTAGTCCAAAATGCCATTTTGGTCAATTCACCACAAAAATGAATGGAAACTTAACAGAGACTAACGGATTGGGCTAATTGTTAGACGATCGTTAAAATCAGGGGGTATTGTAATTTTTCAAATAATGGGATGTTTTCATAATTATACCAAATCTCAAGAGAGGTTGTTGTAATTTACCTAAAAATAAAAAGATGATGGCCATTATTTAATTAGAAATAGGAAAACAAAAACAAAGAAAACAATTGTTACAATAGTATCCGTTTTAAGTTTCTCCTGTATCAATGAATTATCAGTTGCGAGGATAGCTCAGTTGGGAGAGTGTCAGACTAAAGATTTAAAAATCACGTGGTCGATCCACGTTCACCACCATTTATTACCAAATGCTCCTCTTCTCTCTTAGTTTCAAGCATTCGTCCTGCGGTCACTTGTAGTATTTTTCGGTGGATGATCTTTCTTTTTATGATTTTCAAGAGCAAATATTGTTGGAAAAAAATTTGGTTTCAAGCAATCAAAACGACGTTTTGAAATATTACAATCGAATTTAGAAATCAAAAGCAATAAAGCCACGTTGGAACAAATAACATAAAGCAATTAGAAACACTATTTATGACAAGAAATTTAAATCGAAAACTTACAACGAGAATTGTATCGTAACAATTCTCAGTCCAATTTGAAGTCGTTAATTTTTAATCGAATCGCAGAATTACTGCTTACCTTGAAGAAAATATACGCCCCGTATCAGCAGTGCATCGGGTGCAACGTAATTTCTCCCAAGATAAGACGGTTACAGTTCTTTCGATTTTAGCACTATACCGAAGAACACCTCGATCAAACACTCAGAAGCTTATTGAAACAAAAGACTCAAATACCAAAATTTAAAAATATGAATGCCTAAGCGAAAGAGGGCACCGAGAGAGTTATTAGGGAGGAAGTGAGAATTGTGGTGTTCTCAAATGAAAGAATTGCTGCTATATATAGAGGGCTATTCCTTCCCTAATGAATGCAGAAATTGAACATGGCCTGAATGGCCTTCTTTCCAATTGAAGGTTACAGCACTAATCATCCACTAATGGCAAAATTGCAATCAAATCATATTAAAAAAATTGAAACAGTAGCATTGGGAATTGATTTTGATTAAAGAGGCAATTTGAATATTGAAATGAAACTTTAATCCAAATGTGCTGCGGTAAATTAAAACTCCTTTTTCCTCCCTCATTCAAATCTTTGAATTTCAAGAAATCCTTTGAAAATCTCAACAATCCCCCACAAATTCATAGATTTGAACTCAAGTTTCCATGATTTTGCTTTCAACAATGGTACCTTTCGGTTTGAACCACTGTCTAAGTTATCTAACATCAGTTATCACCAGGTCAAATGGAACTAAGCCTTGAATTTAAGCCTGTGAGTGTGACAACATCTGTCAGTAACAACAAGCCACTAGCTTTATGTTGATCTTTAGGGTTGACACTTAGGCCATGTGTCCTGATCCTGTTCATGAATGTTTTAAGAAATAACCCAATTCCTTAGTTGTGGCGAAACAACGACATTCACTTAGTTGGGCGTCTCCAGGGATGCACTGCTAGCATTTTGGTTTTATAAGACTTCTATAATTGCAGAATGAATTAAGGTCATTGGAAACGTATAATGCTATAAATTAAATTGATACATGTTCAGAAGGTCAAGTATATTTGTATATATAAGATTGTTATTCTTATGTAGATGTAAGTGACATCTTATACTGTTTTATTCATCGTCTAATCAGATTGATAAGATTTTTATCAAACCGTTGGATAGTATAAAATCGACAAAATACTACATTCAATGAAGTTTTTGAAATTTTTGTTAAACGGATACCAAGATATCGTATTTGATACACAATCAACAAGATTAAAAATGATGGAATTGTCCCGGATGTTGAGGCATTATAATCGGGAAGTGAATGAGCAATCTATGGAAATATTTAGGGACGGTTTAATCATTTTAGAAATAGATATTCTATACGAATGATTTTATTTAATTTCATATTTTGCAACAGTCAAATATTAAATAACCATTGCTAGGTTTGATATTCCCTCCAGTTTTCTTTTGGCGCGAAATTAAATTTGTTTGAACTTATTTTGAAACGGTCAAAATAAATAGACCATTCATATATTTAAATTTTTCCTCTTTTTTTATTTGGGAAATTATAATATATTGAACGGTTTATTTTATTAATGTCGGTTCAAAATTGGAATGGGCTCTGCATCGACTTCCTAATTTTTTGACCATTCCTAAATAAAAAAAATTGTGTTTTGTTTTTAAAAAAAGATTATTGGTATGAACAAATAGTTTCCAAGTTGTACTTCTAAATTAGCTGAAAACTATTTTTCTAAATTATTATCGGTAATTTTTTAATTTATACTAATTTCTATGGGCAAAATACACAGACACTTGATATAGAAAATGGTAAATGTCAATCATAATTATTGTCTTCTTCAGTCTCGTAATCCTCATCAAAGCTATCCTCGTTAGACTCGTCATCAGATTTATAGTTCCTCATTCGAGATGTACTTGCTCCTTGTTGATTAGCAGCAGAAAGCTGAACGACTAATTGTATACCATTTGGGTCATGCAGGTCACAATTATGGTTGTCCGTCGCATCTTATGGAGTAGGTATTGTCTCAATCTCTTGAAATGCAATGTCGGTCCATCGAGAGTCAGGTTATATACGAATTTTAGCATCACGTTCGGCTTCCTTTCGTGGACTCAAGCTCCGGTCAATTACATATGATCTTCAGGTCCTTCCATATATTCAGAGTATCCTTCGTTCTTTCTTTTATGTCCGTCACGATATTGAATATATTGTAAAATACGTTCTTCTTAATGTGCATGACATCAGGATTATGTCGTATTAGATGCACCAATCAGTACTCAAGCTCCTAGAAGATATTTTTCTTTGTCCACTTATGCTCGCTACTGTACCCGTCCGGGAGTGACAACAACACTTCAACGGCAGGGCTAAACTCTTCAACCCATTTGCGGATCTTCTCCCATCAATCTTGACTATGCAACATTTCTTTCTACTCGGTTCTCTGTGAATGCTTTCTTCGTTCCTACGGAACAGATGGTCTGGGGGGAGGAACTGTCTGTGGCAATCAAAGCAGCACACCTTCCTATCGTTCTGCAGGTGGAATGAACTTGTGTCTTCCATACAAACTGAACTTCGCATACTACCAGTGGAACTCCATCCAGACGCCATTCCATAAGCAGGTAGGTCGTTCAGAGTCCACATCAACACGGCTTGCATTGGGAATATCCCGTTTCTCAGTGTCACACGTTAGTACACCTACATACCGCAGATTCTGCAACTCCTCGATCAACGCTCTAGGTAAACATTAATGAGATGTTTTGGATTGGAAGGACCGGGGATCACCATCATCACGAACATATACTCATCACTCATGTACATTCCCAATGGGAGAATGTACGTTATAAGTATAACAGGCTAACATGAGTACGTACCACCGTACTGCCCGTGCGGTGCGACCCCATCCGTGCAGAAATTCAGTCTAACATTACGGGGCTCTACTGCAAAATGAGGATGTGTCCGATCAAAACGCCTCCATGCATCTGGATCGGACGAATGGCACATGGATCCCTTGTCCGTTTGGTTGTTGGCATTCCACGTCATTTGGTCGGCAGTCGCTTCTGAAGCATGCAACCTTTCTAGGCAAGGGGTAATCGATAGATACCTAAGAATGGCATACGGTGTCTTTTTGCGATTAGGATTTCGCTTATCCTAGCTTCTCCACAAAACTTGCAGTAGTCCAAATCAATGTTGTCCTTCCTATACATGCAACCATTTTAACACGCATTGATCTTCTTAATAGGTAAACCCAAATTTCTTATTAATTTCTTTTTACTATAGTAATCATGGGTAGGGTGTGGTTGCGGGGTATTATATGATCAGCCCATTGAGATATTTGGTCATATATATGCTGAGAAAATAGTCGGTGACCTTGATATTCACTAGCAACAACCCTCAATTGAGATTGGGTGCAACCGTTCCACAACGGATGCTTGGCAGCATGCACTGTATTGTGAAATTGATCTGCTAGCCCAAACACATAATTAGGGCCCTCTACCATAATATGATCTAGGCCCTGCATTAGTAGGACACGACCTCGGACGATTATCATGCACAACATCCTGGTTTTACTTAGAAGACCAGACAGCCGGCCTGGCGGCATAAAAAAACATCCTCTGTGCCGAATCCATCTGCACCGCATCACCCCAAGGCGTACTGGTACCCTACACAACATTAGAAATGGGAGTTTGCTCCTCTTGAAATGGGACCGCGGTGACGGCCTCAAAATACTCCTACACCCTCTCCTCACCATGAGAAGTCTAATTATAATACTCCGGCATAAAATCATTCATAAATAAGTCAAAATTTACCTCGTCCATGGTTTTGAAAACTTCATTTTGCACTTACGACAAGGACACTTAATTTTCTCACCATCCATATATGCATGCTAAGACTTGGATAATTCTATAAATGTAGCAACACCATCCTCAATAGAGTAAGACCAGCCTTATTTGAAAGGTTCTTCTCATACATCCATCTCCTCAGCTATCTTAACATGACGATGAGTCCTACACAGACACACAAACCACACAAATATATATATATATAATGATATTAAATTAATTGATAAAATTACAAAAACTATAATCAATTGACAAGTAAAGGGTTAAAGTTGTTATCTGATCAAAATAATTTTAAATATAAAAAAAATCGAGATAGGTTGACAAAAAAGAGTAGAAAAATGTTTCTGGGATAGTGAGAGATCAAAAAAATTCGAGAGAGATTGAGGAAATAGAGAGAAAATAAGAATGAAAGAAAATAGTGACATTAAATGGAAAGAACACACATATTTAGCTGTTAAAAATAGTTGTTGATTTAGATTTTGAAACGGTTCTTTCGACGAGTTTAGGAACATTTTTTTTTACCATTGAAATGTAGTCGTTGTATTTCATTTGGAACAGTCTCAGAAATAGTAAATAAATAATACAAAAAAACAGTTCCAATCTGTACTAAATTTTGGAACGATTTTTGAAACACATGACTTCTTAAGTAAAACTAATAATTTGGAACGGTTCTTGCATAATTGATTAAGGGTGTTCCAAAATCATTCCAAATTATACCTCGTTTTGGCATACATTTTCTAACTGTCATATTTTGGACATCCTTTGTCACCCATATAGGAATGGTCAACTCAAGACCGTCCCTAATTCTAATATTATGTTCTAAATAGAGTTCCAACCATTTATCATTACTATTTTGTAACAGTATTTGGATAAGATTTTGTAACTATTTGTCTGGGACTCATGTTGGAACGGTTTGCCAGTTCAAAAATTATAACCCAAAAAAAATATAAATCATGACATAATCTTTTAATATCCATTCATTATGTATTCCAAAGACCGTTCCAAGATGGAAGGGGTTTAAGAACGGTTGTCTTGACCGTCTCTATTAATCATAATGCTAATGTGACCACAAGTAATGTCTCTAAGGATAAAATTCTTAAACTGATTTATCTAAATGTAACGAGCAAGATCTCGAGGTCAATTACGAGATGTCTATTAATTATGCTTACAACAGTTTAGGTTGTTACCGAAAAGAGGGTAAATTGCATTTTTGGTTGCATAAATGGATATATTTTTAATTTTGGTCCCATACTGTAGATGATTTACACATTCCATCCAATATGTGCATTTCTTTTCCAATGTCAGGACACAAGAGGGGCAATCATTAAGTTGCTAATGACAGATTATTTTTCCGTTAGGTGGGTACAAATTTGGAGGGAAAATGGACTAATAAATGAAAATTTAGTGGAAAAGGTTTATTTCTTCTTCTACCATATACAAATAGCTAATTTGTTATCTTATCTCTTCCATTTAGTAGGAAAAAAGTATAAAACATGGATGCAAATAGAGAAGTTCTTTGTCACTATGTAAGGATTGGAAGTTTGAAAACCTTATGGATAGAAATTGAAAACGAGTCCACTTATTGGATTAAAAATAAAATTTACCCTCGAATAGAAATTGAAATCAATGAGATTTTTGCCTATTTTGTAGCCGTCGAAATCATGGATGAAAATAAAAATGATCCTCAAACTGTAGAGGAATGATAACACTTAAATAATTGAAAAAACTAAAAATAAGCGAGAAGTATTTGGACCTATTAGTCCAGCACCACAAGATGTTCAGGCCAGTTGGCTATAAGTGGTTGTTTGTACGAAAGAGAAATGAATGAAATGAAGTTGTAAGCTACAAGGCTAGACTTGTGGACCAAGGCTTTACTCACAGGCCGAAAATTAATTATACTGAAACGTATTCACTTCTAGTGGATGCAACCATACTTAAATTTTTAATCAGTTTATTAGTAATTGAACTATTGGAAAAGGTGACCAAAAGCCAATTAGATTGCCGATTTTGAGAACCATTCTAGCAATCTTTATTTAATCAGTATTGTTCCGACGAATATGGTAAGTATTCGACCTTAGCACATGTGTCTGTTGTCTTTGTCATATTACATCAACCACTACTTTGACGTCACAACAGATGCCCACAGACCACTCAATAACCCATGTAGTTAGGTTGCGCATTGGATGGCAGCTATAAAACTAACTTTTGAGGGTTGTTCTGAAACATTCCAAGTCAAGGACCTCAAGACTAGGCACCGAGAGTCCTATAAAGACTTGCACCGAGTATTGCTTTCATTTGATGGGTGCTGCATTTCATCGGCTACAGACGTTGGACGTCTATGCAATTTCAGTGGATTAGTTGACAAGGCGGTCAACTGACTCGTGGGGATCGTCATATGGAAGCCTTAGAGGCTTGGTCAGTATACTTGAGTCCTTGGCTCGGATAGTAAAGGAGTAGTCCTCAAACTTGAGGAATCACGGTAGTCACGTACATATAATGACTGTACATTGGATCTGTGGAAGAGGTGATTGTGTCACAAACGTGATCATCATAAGCCTTATCTAGTGTAGTCGAAGTATGTAGTGAGGACGTGAGTTCCAAGAAGAGGATCCATCCCCTATCAGTATGTGATAGAGGTATCTCCTATTCACTTGAAGATGCATTCACATCTAATGAATCTCTAGCCACGGTCGTTGATTGAATAGGAAAAGGAGGTCCTATGTCAAGAAACTTGGCGTAATGCGAGCTCAAGTATTAAGCATAGATGCCTAGTTCAAGATGGAAACTGACACCTAATTCCATGCCCTCAATTAAGCCTGGGAGATGACAGACAAAAGGACCGTACCCATACAGACTCGGGAACATAAATATTCGCACGAAAATTCATCTAGTCTCTAGTGCCATGGACCGTTTCTAGACGACCATCCATGGTAATGAACTTTCTTGAAAGAATAACCAAGAAAGAATAAGGAACCAATTTGGAATTAATTTCATAAGATGTAAGTAATTGATTACTCACACATGAGGGTACATTGGATGGATAGCCCAAGTTTAAACTAATTACATTAATTGAAATTGTGCTTGTCTTTATTAATTTAATGAATTGGATTCCATTAATTAATAAGAGACAATTTGATCTTGAATATTTAATTGGATTAAATACCTAGTCGGATGAATTAAATGAATTTTTTAAATTAGATTTAATTAAGATTCATTGGGCTTGAATTTACTTTACATAAAATCGGTCCAATGATTAAGGCCCACTAGCAAAATTGATGGAGGAAAAGTTGACCAAAGAATTGCATTTTGGAAAGTGTTAGTTTGGTCATAATCTATTTGGAACGGATTGAAGAATTACCTTATAGATAATAGAATGTATCTATACACATTCTTGTTTATCTATTCAAGGTATATAAATATATTTTGTGTATAATTATTACGGTAATAATTCATTACACAATACAACACAAAAATTCCTCTCCTCCTCCATCGTAATTCGACTGCCCCCTTCATCTCACCTTGGGTGAGTTTTTTTATCCTGATTCCTTCTAACAAAGGAATCAATGTCTCATTTTTCGACGTGATGTGGATCATCTTTAGAGGATTCCTATGTTGGAATCTCTTGTGAACGTTCAGCGATTTTATGTCAAATAAACATGTCTACGTGTTTCAATATTTTTAAAGCATATTTTATTGATTATTTTATTGATAATTATGTGTAGAGATTAACTTGTTTAATTTTGTGATTAATTGGACGATTTTAGTATTTAAGAAAATTTCAATTTTTCTAGAAATACTTGGTTTTTATTTTTTTAGTTTAATGTGTGGAATCAAAAAAATAATTTTAGCATTGTAGCAGCAATGTCGGCCGGCGCTGCACAGCCGCCCGTTCAAATAGGCAGGATAAAATTAAATTTCTTTGTTAATGTGGTTTATTTTTGGCATTGGATGCACATATTTTTATCATCTTTTATTTTGCTATATAATTAATTTTTGTGTTTTCTGCATATAATTATTTTTTGTAATGTTGGATATCATGATTTTTCTTATGCATGGAATGTATTATTTTATGTGAAGCATGTTTAATTGGATTATTTTGCTAGTTGGATAAAAATGAATGATCATGGAGCCCTTGACCGTTTGAATGTATTTATTTAATTTTGTTTATGTTTGGTGGGCCCATGTGCCTTTTTATTATCTTCCTCCTTCTCTCGTTTTTGCCTTGAAAATAAGACTTGCTTTCCTCGCCATTGTATACTACCCTAGACAATTGATCATGATTTCTTTTTAAATTGTAATGAGACTAGAATATATATTTGGTGAGAATTTTTAGTTTTAGAGAAGCAAGTCCATGGAGAAGAAGGTCCACGGAGGAGGAGGACGACGGAGAAGGAGCCCCATGGAGGACTTACAAGGCCCATCTATATGTTAATGGGTAAATTACATTTCTAATAGCTTACGGCCACCTTAGATATACCTTAGACTCACTACGGTCTTAGTGGGTCGCATAGGTTGGCTTGTGATCATCCAACAGGGGTATGCTTAATTTTGTTGCATGTGATGCGTTTAATGTTTTTATTTAAATTCGTTTAAATATTTGATATTTGTGCATGCAAACTTTAATGTGATGAGGTCTCAGTTAAACACTAAAAAATTTAACTCTCACTTGGTTGGACCAAATTAAAGTGTTGGGACCCAAAATGGACTTGGATCAAAATGGTCTGATCTGTGCAAGGTTTTCATCCACAATAATGTGGCGAGGAAACTACCACTACCCAAGTGTGGTCTGGCGAGTTGTGGCACATTCTGATTAGAGGCAAGCTCCATCATTATTGTGAACAAAGGAACACGCTCACCGTTTTTCGATCACAGTCGTGGGGGGCGAAAGTTGAGGCGTGATTTGGTTGATGGGTTGACACGATACTAATTAAATATTAAGCCCATAATGGACTTGGATCGAAATGGCATTTCAATCTGTCTAGGCCTTCCATCCATAATAATATCATAAGGAAGCTACCACTTGTTAGAATAGGTGACCTAAAAGCTAATTGGATTGGCATTCTTGTAATCTATTCTGACAATAGCTCGATATTGAATAATATTATTCAGTGAATAAAATGAGTATTCGCTATTGGCATTTCATTTTTGTGCTCATTAGATTTATGTTTGCATTTCTTTCAAACATCACAGCAAAACCCATAAACCACTTTGAACAACCATGCAACAGTTGGACTACGCCTTGGAAGTCGATCATGAAACTAACTGTTTAGGGTTGGGTTTGAAATGTAACAAGTTGAGGACCTTGAGAATGGACATCGAAGTGTCCTATGGAGACTTGCATTAAGAGTCGCATTGTGCGACAGACGTGGGACGTTTATGCAATCTTAATGGATCGATTGACTAAGTGTCAAATCGATTGAACTAACTCACGGGTATCATCATATGGAAGCCTTTGAGGCTTGGTCGGTATGACTTGAGTCTCCAACTTTGATAGTACGGGAGTAGTCCTCAGACTTGAAGAAATACTGCAATCACGTGTATGCGATGATTGTATTTTAGATTTGTGTGAGAGGTGATTGTGTCTCAAACATGGTCAACCTTATTTAGTGCATTCAAACTATGTTGCAAGGACGGTGAGTTCCAAAATGAGGATCCGTCCCCTGTCTAAATGTGACAGAGGTATCTCCTATGCACTTGGAGATACGTTAACGCTCTACAAAACTTGTGGCCGTAGTAATTGGTTGGATATAAAAAAGAGGTTCCTAGGTCGAGGAATTTGGCGTAACGCGATCTAAAGTATTAAGCATGGACGCATAGTCCAGGATGAAAACTGACACCTAATTCCAGGTCTAAGACTAAGGCCGAGAGATGGTAGATGGAAGCACCATACCTTATGGACTCGAATCCGACGCTACAGGTCTAGAGCTCTGTACTCTAAAGGCATGTTTTGGGTCATGCTCCCTCGTGAGTCATTCCAGAAGGTGACGCCTTCCGAATATATTTTCATAGGTCGTTCCATTGCGAGGTGGATGCTAATAAAGAACTCCTTATTGCGACCTGGACAGTGTCTAGATCAGCTCTTTGAATTTTTCTGGCAACTTGGGCATTAACCGCTAGCTGTCCGAACTTTCTGTCAAGCTACTCGAGGTTTTTCCGAAGGTGCCTAAGTCTCACCATGATGGAGTTTGCTTCAGATGCCTCCATCTCTCGTCAGGAAATCTGCAAGAACGTTTTCATGAGATTTTAGAACGACAATATTATTACAATAATATTGGCATTTAGCTTGCCATCTGATAATACGAGCTTTCTCTATTTTTGATTCTAATTTATTTTTTAAGAAAGCTTTGACATTAGTATTATCAACTTTTAAAGTAAATTTTTTAGCAAGTAAAAATAAAGGCCATTTTTTAAAAGCCTTCCAAACTTTGGCTTGTTGTTTTGAGAACAACTCTCCTGTATATCTACAAGGTTCTTCCCCTATAGTTGTCTTCTTCAGGAGCATTGCTGCCCATCTGTAATCATTAGCATCTGTATAGACTACCAATTCATCCTCGTCCTACGGTATAGCAATCTTTGGCAGGTTACTGCAAACCTGTTTCAGCTCACGAAACCTTTTTGTGTGGCTTTCTTCCCATTTCCACTTTGAACTTTCCGTTCTTTCAGAAGTGGTCAGAAATCCTTCCTATATCTTGCAAGATCTTTAATGAAGATACCTGCAAAATTAACAACTCCCAAGAAGCTCTGTAAGTGCTTTTTGTCCTTGAGTACATCTGGAAAATTGTGGATTTTCTCCACAATATGGTCCTGAAACTTAATTCCTGTCTCGTTAATAAAAACTCCTAGAAATTCAATTTTATTCACAATAATAGTAGCTTTGTTTTCAGAAAGTACCAAACCTTCTTTGTGGCATGCATCAAAAAACATTTGAACATGTTTAATATATTCTTTCATATTTTTAGATGCAATCAGTATGTCGTCAATATTAGACAAACATGAATTCGAAATAATCTTCAGAAAGATTATCCAATTTTCTTTGAAATATTTGGGGTGCATTAGCTAAACCCATTGGAAGTACAATCCAGATATATTATCCCTGTGATGTGGAGAATGTAGTAAATTTCTTTGATTCATTCTCCATCTTAATATGATAAAACCCAGATTTGCAATCGAATTTAGAAAACACTTTTGCCCCTTTAATGCAATCAACTAAGTGTTCTCTAGTAGGAATGTAATAACCATCAAACTCTAATATCTTATTAATGCCTTGATAGTTAATTACCAACCTAGGTCTACCTCTCTTAATCTCGCCATGGTTCCTTACCAGAAAACCAAGGCTGTTATAGGTAGAGATTTCAGGTTCGATGAGTCCAAGATTGATATGCTCTTTGATAATCATCTGCATATCTTTCTTGTCTTTCATGTTCGACTGGATAGGTTTGTATCGAACGCACTCGTACTTGCACTCTTCCTTGAGCTTTAGCGTAGCTTTGATCTTGTTCCTATCCCACCATGCCAGAGGGTTTTCACTGAAGTTCCTCTAGATAAGTCTCTTGACAATTTCAAGAGAAATCCTACTTTCCTCGCTAATATCTAGCGATTTCATTTTCATTAGTACTTCTTTGCAATCTCCTCCTCGGATTCCTTATAGAAGTTATCGCTGTCTATGAGTCCTTATTGCCTGAAAGTCAAAAGGACCTTACCAAACTTCCTCTTATCTTGCATTTTTGGATGAGTTAATCTAACATCAAAATCACCACGTCTACTGCAAAAATTTATTGGCATTATCCTGTTAAATGCATTTTCTCTTTGCAACACTTGTCTTTCACTACCACAGTTAGTGGTAAAGATTAACAGATTCCTCTAGTTATCTTGCATATATTTGCAAATGTTTTGAATGAAATTGTTACCTAGCAAGATATCAGCACCTGTATCATGAAAGTAAACAGGAGGTGTTTTTATCCTAAACCAGGGCAATCCGAATGCTCCTCCGATCATGATCTTGGCTTCTCGTATTCCCTTATTGAGTATTAGGATTTTTTTATGAAAAATCTCTTTATGGTAACACCATCAAGACGGAATTCCATTCCGTTACCTTTTCTTCCCCATAGTTTATGATCTTCAAGGAAACTTAATCCCAAAGTCATACTCCCGTTTTCTCGTCCTGAAATGATATAAGTCATGGCCTGTTTTTTTTTGCATGCCTTCATATTTCCCAATAATAGGTTGCTGCAAATGACATAAGGGAACAAAATTTCTTTCTTAATGATGTCAAATATAACTTGTATTTCTTTCCATCCTTCAGGGCATCTAAGTTTTACGTTATCTACCCTAATCTATTGAGGAGTTAAAGTTTTTAATAACTCTTTATCCTTTCCTTTGTAGCCTGTAATCCTATCTTTCGGAAAGTACATTCTGCTACTGAATTCAGTTCTAGAGCTAAGTGTTCTATCTAAAACTGGGTGATCTTTTATGATGATATCAACACCACCTATTTTGGGTATCCTAATTGGATATGGTGCCATTACCTTGGCAAATTCCTTGAAAATTCTAGGAATCTCAATATACTCCTTCCTAAGAAGCAAATATGAATGATGCATAATGGAAAGGGCATAAGCTATTCTATAAGTTATAGAATATGGTTTGTTACCTTCTTTTATTAGATCTTTTCTCTTAAAATCTTGAGGAAGGGTTAAAACTCTACTAAAATCTTGGTCTGCTAGGTTGTATGCAATCCTAGGATGAATGTCAAATATCAATTTTCCTGCTTATAGATTTCCTATCATTGTTCCAAGACAACCATCTCTTAAGTTATTGATTCTTCTATTCATTTTCGATAAATGTTTCTAAATTCAATTCCTTTCTTAAAAGTTGCTTTTATTACTACTTCAGTAGTTCCTATGTGGATCCATTTCATAGTAACAGCTACGTCTTCTTTAAGCTTACTTAATTTTTCAAGAATTTCTTCTATTAATTGCATCTCCATCACATTACCAGTAAGTTCCATAGGTATAGAAAACTCAAATGAACTTACTTTGTAGATTATGTGATGCTTCCTTTGGTTCTGTCCTATCTAGCTCAGGACTTTCCCAATTCCTCCAATCCTAAACCCATCTTATGGGTTTAGGTTGGAATATTTTCGCATGATTCTTTCCATAGTTTTTTGTGACACCGTCATTCTGGAAAAGAATCCTGATAGGCTTTCGGAAGTTTGAAACCTATCTCCCTCGTTGTAATTATTCTGACTCAGTTGAAGATCCATCCGATCAGTCTGTATTTCCTCCTCATAGACGTTTTCGTCTGAACGAAGATCTTCGAATTGGTAGATGGCTACCAAATCCCCATAGTAAACTGCATCTAGAATATCATCCGTGGCTACAAATTTTCGCAATTCACCACGTTTCTATTGGCAATCGGGGGATATATGTCCTTTTGCTCGGCAGGTCCAGCAATTGCAGTGTTTGAAACTTTCATTGGCTCGGATATGTGCTCGTCTGTATGTTCTTCTTATAGGGATTCTTTCGGTGGATTTTGCATCCGCTCATCTAGATCCTTAGGATGAAGCCCTTGTTGGTCCTGTTCTTTGTCCAGATTTATATGTTCTGGCTTTGGACTTGGACCACTTTGATCTTCGCTGGGAAAAGGTTCTCCTAGAACTCCTGAGGTAGGAGTTACTACTTTGCTTCCTCCTTTTCCTTGGCTCGCTTGATTATCCTGTAACAATTGGAAAATCATTATTATCACAACAAAGAGGAGTTCGTTTGATTTTACCTCTTAGTCTTTTCATGTTCTTTTGGATGGATGCTTGATAACACCAATCCTTCAATTTGTCTTTAAGGAAAGACATTCTTCGTGCCACTGAATCTAGCTGTCCTTCAGGTACTTTCTATGACTGAATCAACATTTCCTTCCATGGACTGCATATTTTTGCAAAGAACATTGGAGCTGCTACCTCTGTTGCTGCTCCACTTTGAAAAAAATACTTGCGGAACAAATAGATATATTCATCTACCACGGAAATACTTGTTAATTAAAGGCTGAAGAGAGCTTGTGCATATTCTCTAGCCTTTTCTGCTCTACTTCCTCCAAAGTATCCATCTCCGATGAAGTGTATCTTGATAAGCCTTCCTAGCCGGTCTGCTATCGCACCTTTCGAATCTTCAGCAAGGATACTGGCTTTGGTATCTTCTAAGGTATTATCCCATTTGATCTTCGCAGATCCCCTCCAAGCTAACCTCAACAAGCTTTATGAAGTTTTCCTTGTTGAGCTCTAAGGTAGTTGCTGCTATCTTGATGACTGCAACCCATTCGTCTATCAATTTCTCGATATTTTGAAAATCGATAATATCTAGGTTCAGTATAGCGCCATATGGATGTAAGGGCTGGAGAATGATCCTTGCCCAAGGTGTTTTTCAGGGACTCCTTTTGGATTTCTTCTTGGATTTTTCTTTAGCTTTATTCCCACAAATGTTAATTAGAACTTCCTCTCATCGATTGATCCTGTCATAGTGTGGAAATCTGAACTTCCTCTCATCGATTGATCCTGTGGATGATAATTAGAACATGTACTTCCCTCTGGCTGTGGTAGTGCTGAAGTGATTTCATTGGTTGGATATTGACTAAATTGACAAGCCCGAGTTAGGAAAAGGAATTTGCCAATTCTTGTAGATCTGATAGATATGCTCTTGTTACCTCCATTATTTTATAGATCTGATAGATGTGATAATAGATCTTCTCTAAACTTTAGCTTTGAAATCTCCGTGGCCTTCCCCTTCTGGTGTAGAAGAGGTACTGTTCCAAGGGAGTCCCTGATTCGCTCCTGTCTGGATTTTGATATCTCAAGGTTCTCCCTTTTATTTCTCTTCAGATCTGTAATTTCTACCCTTAGATCTCTAAGGCCCTTATGTAGATCCGAAAGGATCTTGAGGACTTCGTCCACCTTTTGGCTCAAAGATTCTACTTTCATAGGTATATGGATTAACCTATGTCCATAGTCTTGAACCGTTCTTTAGATCTCCCTCATATCTTGAGAGATCTTTGATGTATCTGGCTCGAGTTCCTTCCAATCAGTCATAATTTTTAGAACTAAAATTATGTAGGAATTTACCCGTTCCACTTCTCCTGGCTAGAATTCTACCATGGACTTCAGTGGAGTGTAGACGCCTCACTGCATTTCCTGGTAGTACTTGTCGAACCTCAAAATTTTTCAGCCACTCTTGTTCTTCTTCTGGCGTGAAAAGTTTTGGATCAATCCTCTTGGGATCGTTGTAACACTTTTCAAGAATTTTCATGAGAAATTCTCTTCTTTGTATTTCCAGAATCTGAAAATATTTCCTATCGTCAGAGTAACTCAAACTTTCGTTCGGTTCCATTTTCTCTTAAAGAGTCTCCTCCGTTAGTGGATAAATAATATCAAAATATAATATAATAATATATTTCTTCAATAAACCTAGGCTCTGATACCATTTTGTCGAGTATGGATGAAAAATTATAATTTTACTGTAAATGGACTAAAACAATTCTTTTAAATCTGCACAGGGGTAAAAATATCCTAAAATTGTCCAAAAACCCGTCTGTGGTCCTAAACTTAAGCGACTCTGCAAGTTACTGGACTTAATTGAAAATGCGTAAACATAATGGACTAAAATTGAATGCGGGGAAACATATTGGACCAAATTAATCTTTTTCCCTATATTTAATTGGAGTAAATATATGATGGACATAATTAAGTGGACTTGAATTAAATTAGATTTAATTAAGATTGATTGGATCATGTTTTTTAATTAATTAAAATCGGCCAAGCCATTAATTAAGTTGGTGGAAATGATTAGAATAGAAAATTATTGACTAACAAATTCACTTTTGAAAAATGTCATCTTACTGATCCTTTATTTGGAATAAAGGATGTTATTACCTAATGGATGGTTAAATGAACCCAGATATATTGTAATGCATCCATACAAGGTATATATATGTATATTTGTTATTTTGAATAACTAGTGAATATAAAGCAAGAAAATAATTTCCTTCTCTCCAGTTCCACCTCTCGGCCGAATCCCCTCTTGTGCATACTTGGTGTGGTTTTGCTCCTCAATTTTTTTTTCTCGCAAATAGAGTTGTGGAATCCCATGTTCTGGTGTGCTGTGGACATACCTTTAGAGGGTTTCTACATTGAAGCCTTGCGTGAAGGGATCAAACGAACGAGGTTCAAAATAAATCAAATCAAAGGTGATTCTTGATTTATATTTATGTACCTCTCGTTTTACATTCAACTAATTCCCTTCTTAATTTTATTATTTTTGTTTACTTTATTAACCACATCGAAAGCCCGGGAACTCCAAGGGTACACCCCATGATTTTATGGCTTCCTTGCGATTTCATTTTATTTAAGCAATTTATTTTAACTGCTTCCGCTTGCGCGTTGCAAGGCTGATCCACTTGCACTTTTCGGTGCCCTTCCAAGTTGTATCAGAGCCCAGTTATCATGTAGGGGCTATGGTATTGTGTGAATAAGCATGAAAATGTGTTCTTTATTTATTTTGAAGCATGATATATTTTTTTTACTTATTCTTTGATAATTATATGAGAAAAGTAATTTGTTTAATTTTTGCGATTTTGGATGATTTAAGTATTTTATGAAAATTGATTTTTCTAATAAAATACTTATTTTAATTTCAGTTGAATGTGTGAAAATAAAAAAAAATTGGTACTGTAGCAGGGCACTACTGATCTGCAATGCACAGCATGTGCGTAGCCGGGCGCGCGCGAGGGCGGTTGTGTGGCCGCTGCGCTGCTGCTGCTGACGACTGAATGCTAGGCCGTTTCTCACCGTTTTTGCGAAAAATTGAATTTTCTAATTTCTGCATATTTTTTGAAAAATATTTATCGTTGCTGAGATAATTTTGGACAAAATTAGAATTTTTCGATAATTAAATTGATTTAATTAATTTGGTTTAATTGTGTGTATTGGATGTACAAGGCTTAATCATCCATATGAGTTGCAAATATTATTTTCTGCATCTAATTGTTTGTCGTGTTATTCGATATTGCGATATTTTTGGGATGTTCATTTTCTTGTCTATGATGATCAATTGTTATTCTATGTTAGAATAATTGTGAAGGGATGATCACGCAGCCCTAGACCGCATGTATCTCTTTAAATTTTTTTTGGGTGGGCCCATGTGCTCTTGTGATTTTATTTTGTCCCCCCTTCTCATTTTTAGCCTTAAAATAATAAGGCTTGCTATCTCCCTCTTAATATACTCCCTCCAACTTCTGATCGGGGTTTCTTATTCAAATTGTAATGAGAGTAGTATAGGACCTTTGAAGATACTTTTTCATTTCTAGCAAGCCTATGGAGAATAAGGCCCATGAAGGAGGAGGTCCACGGAGGAGGAGGTCCACGGAGATGGCGGCCCATGGAGAAATCACAAGGCCCATCTATATGTTGATGGGTAATATTACTTTGTAATAGCATAAGACCACCTTAGACAGACCATAGACTTACTACGGGCTTAGTAGGTCACATAAGTTGGGCTCGTGATCATCCAACAGGGGTATGCTAGGTTCATTACATGCGATGTGTTTCTTTAATACTTTGTATTTATGCATGCAATGTTTACATATGATGAGGTCTCGGTCTAAACTCAAAGTAACTCTCACTTTGTTGGACCAAGTTGAATATTAGGCCCTAATGGGCTTAGATCAAAACAACTTTGATCTAGCCAAGTCTTCCATATAAAGCAATGTGGTGAGGAAGCTACCGTATCTGAAGTGTGGTCTCAGGAGTTGTGGCACACTTGGAATATAGGAGAGTTGCACCATAGTTGTGAATAAAGGAACATGTTCACCATTTTCTTGTCTAACGAGTCATGGGGGGTGACGAATGAAATGTGATTTGGTTGATGAGTTTGGCCTAACACCGAGTAACATGATTCGCTTGGAGTTCTCGGAAACATATGAAGAGGTGAGGCAAAAGATCTTGGGGATCTCAGGGGATGAGAATGGTATTGGATACCTCCCACGAGATTTTTGCCTTGTAAATCATAAAAGCGAGGCATGGCAAATTCGCTTGTGGCTTCCAAGCCCACTAGGAAAGGCTATTCCTTAAACCCCACTTGAGAGTGGTGAGCTTTCGTATAAATAGTGGGAGAGTTAAAGACTAAAGATCAAGTCGTTTAGCTTACTCATAATATTACAATAATTGGCTGATTTCATTTTAATTTTCTATTGTGTAGAAAATGTCTATGAATCCTTTAACCATGATAATGAAGACTAATTAATTCAATGGCACTAACTACAACGAATGGCTGCAAAATCTAACGATTGCCCTATATTTCGAGAAATAGGGCTATGTTTTGGACAAGCCATTCCCAACGGCCTTGCTGGAAGGGTCCTCGCTGGAAGAATGTGTCACATTGGTTTCGATGTCCAATGACATCCAAAAGCAATATGATAGGCTGGATGATGTTCCCTTGATAATGCTCCGCATGAAGGAAGTTTATGTGGTTCCTGATAGGCATATTAGATATGCTACCACGAATGTATTCTTAGGGACCAAGACGGCCGAAGAATTGTCTGTACAAAGTCATAGGGTTAAGATGCTATCCCTAGTGGAGAAGGTCGAAGACCTTAAAGCTGGGCTTGACAATGACACATACATTGACATGATTTTTCAGTCACTTGCTTTGTCCTACAACCCGTTTATTATTAACTACAACATTAACGGACTTGAGAAGTCTATTCATGAGTATTTAATATGCTGGTCCAATACAAGGCGACGACCCACAAATCTATACTGACGGAATTGGTAGGAGAGATTTCAGCCTCCAAAGCGAAAGGCAAGAGGGCCGGACATTGGAAGAGGAAGAAGGGTAAGGGAAAAGAGATTGCATCTGTTGCTAGTTCTTTGAGCGCTCCTACTGCTTTCATTAGAATGGGCAAAGGGAAAGGGAAGGTTGGCGGTTCTTAGCGGTTGAAGGGGCATTCATTGCCAAGGAAAGGGGCATTAGAAGAGGGAGTGCCCACAACTCCTCTCCAACCTAAGTACATTTGTGATTGAAGTGACTATGATAACTAATTCTGCTTCTTGGGTATGGATACCGGCTGTGGAGCTCACATCTGCAATAACTTGCAGGTGTCGGATAGAATAAAAGACTGTTATTATGCACCAAGCATGTTCAAAAATATCATTTCCAATCCTGTTTTACACAATGATGGTTATATATTTGCAATAAATAAAAATAGTTTTTATTGCATGATTGATAATAACTATCATTTGCTTGGTACATTAGTAAATGGTCTTTATATTCTCCAAGAGTCTAATTGGATTATGCCTGCCCAACATAAACAAAAATTAGATAATCATGAAAATGCACAGTTTCGACATGCAAAGTTAGGCCATATCTCAAAAGATAGGATGAGAAAGTTGGTAAACTCAAACTTACGAATCCCGTCTAAACGGGAAAATGACCAACAACCCGTTTGTTGGACAAAGTGTATTGGCGAACGGTCTTTTTGATTTGATCCATATAGACGTCTGCGGATCATTAAATACTTCGGCTAGAGGAGGATTCTCGTACTTCATAACATTTATCAAACTGACCGTAAAATTAAAGTCCTTCGGTCGAATCGAGGCGGAGAGTATTTAAATGGTGAGTTCATTGATTATTTAAAGGAAAATAGAATTCTCTCTTAATAGACTCCTACTAGAATGCCAAAACTGAATGGCGTTGCTGAAAGGAGGAATCGAACCCTGTTGGACATGGTTCTATCCACGATGACTTTTACAGAATTGGCCCCTTCTTTCTAGGGTCACGCTCTTGAGACTGTGGCTTAATTGCTTAACATGGTGCCATCGAAGACAGTGCCGTAGACGCCATATGAGATATGGCAAGCCTACGTCCTACAAGTACTTGAGAGTGTGGGGTAGTCCCGCATACGTCAAGAGGCTAGTGGGAGGCAAACTAGACTCGAGGTCTAATCTGTTCAAGTTTGTCAGATATCCAAAAGGAACTGCGAGATACTACTTGTATGATCCATCTAAGCAAAACATTTTTATCTGAAGGAACGCAGTGGTGTTGGAGAGGGGTTTTTCTACGGATAGTCGATGCAATTTGGTACTACTTAAGGAAACAAGTCAAACACCTCAACAGAACAAAAGAACATCATTTGAGCCTATAGTTCCCATTGATGGTGCTCCAGTCCTTGTAGGATGACTAGGGAATCGTGACCACCTAATAGGTATGGATTCTTGGGACTAACCAGTCAATTGGATAATGATTTAAGGACGTATCAAGAAGCGATGTCGGTCATCGATTCAGATAAGTGGCTTGAGACTATGAAATCTGAAATGGACTCAATAGGTTCAAATCAAGTTTTAACCCTCGTACACCCACCTAAAGGTGTTAAACCTGTTGGGTGCAAATTGGTCTACAAATACAAGTTTAAAGCTGACGGAAAGGTTACAAGCTTCAAGGTTGGGCTCGTGGAAAAGGATACACTCAACGACCCAGGGTTGATTTCGAGGAAACCTATTCGCCCGTAGACATAGCCAAGTCCATTAGGATTCTGCTTACCATAGGAACAACGTCTGACTATGAAATATGGAACATGGACGTGAAAACAACATTTCTCAACGGTTTCGTTGAGGAAGAGATCTACATTGTTCAGCCGAAGGGTTTCACTTCCCACGAGAAGAACAGAAGGCCTATCGTCTCCAAATGTCCATCTGTAGCCTCAAATAAGCTTTCTAAAGCTGGAACACACGTTTTGATGAAGTCATACGGGGTTATGATTTCATTAAGAATGGATTTGATCCTTGTGTATTCAAGAAGATCAGTGGGAGCGTGGCTGCGTACCTTGTGTTTTATGTATATGATATCTTACTAATTGGGAATGGTGTTAGGATGTTAGGCAATATTAAAGCATGGTTGTCCACACAATTTTCCATAAAGGATATGGGTGATCCTCTTACATTCTTGGCATCAAGAGTTATAGGGATAGATCTAGAAGGATGTTAGGACTAACCCAATCCTCATATATTGAGAAATCTTGAAGAGATTCAAGATGCAGAACTCAAAACAAGGATTCCTTCCCATGAGGCATGGGATTTAGATATCCAAGAAACAGTCTCCCAAAACTGATGAGGAGCTTAAAAGGATGTCGGACATCCCTTATGTTTCAACTGTAGGAAGCATTCAGTATGTTGTACAGTACACCAGGCCAGATGTTGCGTACGCTTTGAGTGTGACGTGTAGATATCAGGCATGCGCCAGGGAGGCGCAATTAAGACAATACTTAAGTAGCTGAAAAGGACTAAAGATGTGTTCTTGATTTACGGTAGTGGAGAATTGATATTGAAAGGCTACAATGATGCTAGCTTGCAATCGGACGATGATGATGCCAAGTCTCAATCAGGTTTTGTATTCAAGCTGAATGGTGGTGTGGTTGCTTAGAAAAAGTACCAAGTAGGATACCACAATGGATTCCACCATTAAAGCTGAATACATAGTAATTTCAGAAGCAGCTGAGGAAGCAATTTCGATGAAAAAATACATCCAAGAGTTGGGTGTGGTATATAGAATTGTTGAGCCCGCAGTTATCTTCTGGGATAACAATGGGGTAATAGAACAAGCAAAGAAACCAAGATCTCATCACCGTTCCAAACATATTCTTAAACGCTACCATCTGCTTAGAGAGATGGTGAGCAAAGGTAACGTCAGGACAGACCGAGTTAGCTCAACAGAAAACACAGAGGATCCACTTATTAAGCCAATGTCTCAAATTTCACATGCTCGACATTTGGATAAGATGGGTTTGAGGTCGATGGTTTATTGGATTTAGGTCAAGTGGGAGATTGTTAGAATAGATGACCTGAAAGCTAATTGGATTGGAATGTTTGTAATCTATTCCGGTAATAACTCGATTTTATGTAATATTATTAAATGAATAAAATTAGTATTTGCTATTGGCATTTCTTTTGTTTTGCCCATTACATTTATGTTTGCACTTCTTTCAAACATCACAACAAAGCCCACAGACCACATTGAACAACCGTGCAATAGTTAGAAATGTGCATTAGATGGCGGTCAGGAAACCAACTTTTAGGGTTTGGTTAGAAATATTCCGAATCAAGGACCTCGAGAATGGGCATCGAAGTGTCCTATGGAGACTTGCATTATGAGTCACATTCATTTGATGAGTTCCGTGTTTCATCAGGGGCAGATGTGTTAATGGTGATCTTAATAGGTCATTGACTCGGGGGATCATCATATGCCTTGGAGGCTTGGTCGGTATGACTTGAGTCCCTAGCTCCGATAGTACGGGACCAGTCCTCAGACTTGAGGAATCACGGCAGTCACGTGCATGCGATGACTGTATCATAGATTTGTGTGAGAGGTGATCGTATCATAGACATTGTCATCATAGGCCCTGTCTTGTGCTTTCAAAGTATGTAGAGAAGACGGTTAGTTCCAAGAAGAGGATCCATCCCCTGTCAAAATGTGACAGAGGCATCTCCTATGCACATGGAGATGCGTTAACGCTCTAGAAATCTGTGGCCACAGTCATTGGTCGAATACAAAAAATAGGTTCCTCGTTCGAGCAATTTGGCATGATGCGACCTTAAGTATTAAGCATAGACGCCTAGTACAAGATGGGAACTGACACCTAATTCCATGTTGTAGACTATGGCTAGGAGACGGTAGATGGAATGACCGTACTAGTATAGACTCGGGGCCTAAAAGTTCACATGGATTTGCACCTAGTCTCTAGTGCCATGGACCGTTGCTAGAAGGTCACCATGATGATAGGCTTTCTGACTCAAGGATTGATCAATAATTATTAATTAAATTTAATTTAATTAATAATAGTCGTGGACACTAGCTCAAGTCTAGCTGAAAATTGAACCTATACAGTCACACACAAATCACTAATAAGGGACGAGTAATTAATTAAGAATTAATTTTATAAGCAATTGACATACATATATATTTAAATTAGGCTTGCCCTTTGTATTTAATAAGTTGGACTTATTATTTAATAAAAGCTTATTGGGTTCATATATTTAAATGGATTAACTTTAAGATGGACTTAATTAAGTAGGATTTAATTAAGATTGATTGGGCCTTGTATTTTAATTAATTAAAATAAGCCCAATCCCATTAATTAAGTTGGTGGAAATGATTTTGGAAAGGAAAATATTGAGTAACAAATTCACTTTTGTAAAGTGTCATGTTAGTGATTCTTTATTTCGAATAAAGGATCTTATTAACTTATGGATGGTTAAATGAACCTCGACATATTTTATTTCATCCATCAAAGGTATATATATGTATATTAGTTATTTGGAATAACTAATGAATACATAAAAAAGCAAGAAAATAATTTCCTTCTCTCCAATTCCACCTCTCGGCCTAACCCCCTCTTGTACACACTTGGTGTATGTTTTCTCGTCAATTCTTTTCTAGCAAATTAAGTTGAGGAATCTCAAGTTCCGGTGTGGTGTGGTGTGGGCGAAGCTTTAGAAGGTTTCTATGCTGAAGCCTTGCGTGAACGGATTAAACGAACGAGGTTCAAAATAAACAAATGCAAGGTTATTCTCGATTTACATTTATGTACCTCACGTTTTCATTCAACCAATAGCTCTGTTAATTTTAATATTGTCGTTTATTTTGTTAACTACATCGAACTCCCTGCAACTCCAAGGGTACACCCCTTGAAATTATGGTTTCATTGTGATTTCATTTTAGTTACGCAATTTATTTTAACTGCTTCCACTAGTGCGTTCCCGGGCCGATCCACTCGTAGTTTCCGCTGACCTTTCACCACTACCCAGATATGGTCTCGCGAGTCGTGGTACATTTGGAATAGAAGGCAAGCTTCATTATTATTATGAACAAAGGAACACGGTCGTTGTTTCCCTATCTCACGAGTCATGGGGGGTGATAATTAAGGTGTGACTTGGTAGATGGGTCGGGCTTAACACCAGGTAGCATGGTTCATTTGGAGTCCTCGGAATCATGTAAAGAGTTGAGACAAAATATCATGGGAATCTCATAGAATGAGAATCGCATTGGTTGCCTCCCAGATGGCTTTTTCCATGTGAATCATAAAAGTGGGCATGGTAAATTGTTCTTGTGGATCCCAAGCCCACTAGGAAGGGATGTACCAAAACCGCACTCGAGAGTGGTGGGATTTTGTTGAAATAGTAGCAGAATTGAATGACTAAAAGACCAAGTCTTAACACAAAATAATATTGGAATAATCTACTTATTCTTTCTACTCTGCGTTTAGAACAGATGTCTTAGAAACGTTTTCCAATTTATTTTTTGACATTTATTTCTTAAATGGAATGCAAAGAATTAAATTGGCTGAAAAAATCGAAGGATTGTCCTCGATTTTCAAACCTGGCTTATGTCATGGTTAAGCCAATTCCATCAGACTTGTGAATAGATTCCTTACTAAAAAAGAACGTTAACTAAAGGACCATACCAGTATGGACTCGGAAATCTGAATGCTCATACGGAAATTTAGCTAGTCTCTAATGCCATGGACCGTTGCTACACGACCACCTATCCTGACGGGCTTTCTTGATTATGGGTTAATCAAGAAATACTAATTAATAATAGTGTTAGATCCTAAGTCTAACTGAAATGTGAACCTAAAGAATCACACACAAATCACTGAAAATGAACATAGAATTAATTTGGAAATAATTTCATAAATAATTTGATTACTTACAAAGAGGGATCCATTGAATGGAAAAGGGCCCAAGAATAAATTAATGGCATTAATATATATTTGGTTTTTCCTATAATTTAATAAGTTGGATCTTATTAAAGAATAAGGATAATATAGGTATAAGTATTTAATTAGATTAAATAGAATTTGAGCTCAATTAAATTGGATTTTTATTAAAGATTTAATAAAAATTCATTGGCTTGTATTTTTATAAGGGTAAGAATTGTTCAAGCTCAATTATTTTGAGCCAAAGAAAATTCCATGGAAGAAAATAAATGGCTACCAAATTGCAGTTTTGGAAAGATCAGTTCTAGCCATTTTTGGGGATCTTTTTATTTGGAATAAAGAGAAATATACCTTGTAGATAATAGAATATATTTAGAAACATTCTTAATTATCTAAACAAGATATATATATATATATATATATATATATGAAATATAGTTATTTGGGAAATAATTATAATGATCATTACACAAAGAAAAAAAAAAAAAAAAATCTCCTCCTTCCCCCAAAAACCATTTGGCCACCCCTTTCTCTCTTTGTACACTTGGTGTTTTTTCTTTCATTCTTATCTAGAAAGAGGACGTAGAGATCTCGACTGCAGTGTGATGTGGAAGAATTAGAGGGTTCCTATGTTGAAGACTCAAATGAGAAGCATTTCATGGTATCATTTTTCACCCTTTCAGTTTTTTTGGTTTTGGTAATCCAACATCAGCCCTATGTATGTTTTATTTTTAGTACATCGAACGCCCAGGAACTGCAAGGGTACACCCTTTGAACTTATTTATTTTCTGTATTTAATTTTTGCTATTATGCATTTTATTTATCGCTTCCGCTTGCACGTTCTCAGGCCGTACCACGCGATCCCCTTCAAGACCATGTCTTGAGCTTATCAATAATATTACTATCGTCTGCATATTTCTATTTAATTCTATCATGCAGAAAATGTCTAAGAATCGCTTAACCCTGATAATGGAGACTAATAAATTTAATGGCACAAACTACAACAATCGGCTGCAAAATCTAAAGATTGTCCTAAATTTCGAGAATCAGGTCTATGTCTTCGACAAGTCGCTCCCGGCGACATTATTGAAAGGATCCTTGCCCAAAGAATGTGTGACGTTCGAGAGGTGGCATGAGAACAATTGCAAGGTCCGCAGTACCATATTAGCTTTGATGATCAATGACTTCCAAAAGAAATATGATAGGTTGGAAGACGTTCCCTCGATAATGCTTCACATAAAGGAAGTTTATGCAACTCCTGATAGGCATATTAGATATGCCGCTACAAAAGCATTTTTCGGGACAAAGATGACTGAAGGATTTTCTGTGCAAAGACATGGCGTCAAAATGCTTCCCTCGCAGAGAAGCTCGAAGACCTCAAAGCTGGGCTTGACTGTGTCATGTACATCAATGTGATCCTCCATTTACATCCTCCCTCTTGTGACCCATTTATCATTAACTACAACATTGATGGACTTGAGAAGTCTAGTCATGGGTTAATTAATATGTTGGTCCAATACAAGGCAACGACCCACAAGTTTGTACCATCAGTATTGATAGGAGAAACTTTGATCTCCAAGGCAAAAGGCAAGAAGGCCGGAAGCTGGAAGAGGAAGAAGGGAAAAGGAAAAGTCGTCTTAGCCACTTTTAGCGCTACAAGCACCCCTGTTGCCCCAGTGTAAAAGGAAAAATGGAAAGGGAAGAACGACGGTTCACAGCGATCAAGAAAAAATGATGTTTGCATTCATAGTCAAGTAAAGGAGCATTGGAAGAGGGAGTGCCCACAAGTCCTCTCCAACCAAGGCACTTTGTGATTCAAGTAAATATGATAACTAATTCTGCTTCTTAGGTATTGGATACCGGCTGTGAAGCTCACATCTACAATGATATGCAAGTGCTGGAAAGAAGCAGAAGGCTACGTAAGAACGAAATGGTCCTAAGGCTTGGTGATGGCAAGGCCGTAGCAGCTGAAACTGTGGGATCACTCAACTTAGCTATTAGCAATCGTATTCGGATAGAATTAAAGAACTGTTATTATATATTGAGAAAAAAAAAACATTATTTTCTTTCCTATTTTAGACAATGACTATGCGTTTAAGATCAATAAAAATAGTTTTTATTTGATGATTGATGATAACCTTCATCTACTTAATACATTAACAAACGGTCTTTATATTCTCCAGCAGTTAAATTGAATTATTATTGCCCAACACAAATGAAAATTAGGTAATCATGAAAACATACAGATTTGGCATGCAAGGTTAGGTCATATCTCTATAGAAACGATGATGGAGTTGGCAGAATTAAGGAGTCTAGAGGAAGAGGACTTGGATAAAAATAAACTTTCGAATTTTGTCCAAAAGAGAAAATGACCAAGAAACCTTTTTTTGGACAAAGTACGCTTGCCACTGGTCTGTTGGACTTAATCTACACAGATGTCTGTGGACCACTAAATACTCCGGCTAAAGGAGGATACTCGTATTTCATAACTTTTACTGATGATCACTCACGGTATGGTTATGTTATCTCATGAGGTTCAAGTTTGACCCCTTTGGAAGATATAAGGAATTCAGACTTGAAGTAGAGAATCAAACAAGTCATAAGATCAAAACCCTTATGTCAGACCGAGGTAGGGAATATTTAAGTAGTGAGCTCATGGATTACCTAAAAGAGAATGGAATTATCTATCAGTGGACTCCTCTTGGAATGCTGCAGCTTAACGGTGTGGCTGAAAAGAGAGATCGATCCCTATTGGACATGGTTCGATCCAAATGAGTTTTGGCCAACTACCCTTGTCTTTTTGGGAATACGCTCTAGAGACAGCGACCAAGTTGCTCAACATGGCGCCATCTAAAGCTATGCCCCCAAACGCCATATGAGATATGGCACGGCAAGCCAGCATTCTGCAAGTACTTGGGAGTATATGGTAGCCCGACATACATCAAGAGGCTAGTAGGAGACAAACTAGAATCAAGATCTAGTTTACCCAGGTTTGTTGGTTATCCAAAAAAAGCTACTGGGTATTATTTCTATGACCCATCAAGACAAAATATTTTTGTCTCGAGAAACGCAATATTCTTGTAAAAGGGTTTTCCAATGGATAGCCAATGTGATGAGGAACTGCTTGAAGATTCATGCGAGATACCTCATCAAGATAATGCAACACTATCTGTACCTACGGTCCCAATATTAGTGCTCTAGTTCTCTGTAGGTCAACTAGAATATGTCAACGTCCTGATAGGTATGGATTGTTAGGCTTGACTAGCCAATAGACAGTGATGCAACAACATAAAGAGAAGCGATGTATGGCATCAACTCGAATAAGTGGCTTGAGGCCATGAAATCTGAAATGGACTCGATGGTTCGAATCAAGTTTGGACCCTTGTGCACCCACCTAAAGGTGTTAAGCCAGTTGGTTGCAAATGGGCATACAAACATAAGCTTGGAGCTAGCGGGGAGGTACCTTCAAGGATAGGTTCGTGGCAAAAACATACACTCAACGACCCGAGGTCAACTTTGAGAAAACTGATTCGCCCGTGGCAATGACTAAGTCCGTTAGGATACTGCTTGCCATAGCAGCGTGGTATGACTTTGAAATATGGCAGATGGACGTTAAAACGGCCTTCTTGAACGATTTCATCGAGTAAGAACTGATTCGCCCGTGGCAATGACTAAGTCCGTTAGGATACTGCTTGCCATAGCAGCGTGGTATGACTTTGAAATATGGCAGATGGACGTTAAAACGGCCTTCTTGATCGATTTCACCGAGTAAGTGTTCTACATGGATCAGCCAGAAGGGTTTTTCTGTAGAAAAATAGAAAGTTTGTCATCTCTAGAGGTCCATCTCTAGCTTCAAACAAGCTTGCTGGAACACGAAGATCAGAGGGAGCTCGGTTACGTACCCTCTTTATGTTGAAAATTTGTTGCTAATTGGGAACAATGTCAAGATATTAGGAAACATAAAAGCATGGTTGTCCACTAAATTTCCCATGAAGCATATGGATGAGGCTTCCTACATCTTGGCATCATGTATAGGGATAGATCCAAAAGGATGTTAGCATTAACTCAATCCTTGTACATTGAAAAAGTCTTGAAGAGATTCAAGATGGAAAACTCAAAATGAGGATTCCTTCCAATGAGGCATGGGATTAAGCTATCTAAGAAACAGTCTCCCAAGATTAATGAAGAACTTAAATGGATGTCAGACATTCTCTTTAATGCAGTAGGCCCGATTCGCATACGCTTTAAAAGTAACTACCAAATATCAGGTGTATGCTGGTGAAGCATACTGAAGTGCAGTCAAGACCATATTTATGTACCTGAAAAGGACAAAAGATATATTCTTGATATATACAGTGGTGGATAATTTATAATGGAATACTACAACGATGCTAACTTTTAGTCGGACATAATGATGCCAACTCTCAATCATGTTTTGTAATCGAGCTAAATGGTGGTGTGGTTACTTTAAAAGTTACAAGCAAGCTACCACAACAGATTCCTCTTGGAACAAGTGACCAAAAAGTCAATTAGATTGTTGGTTTACAGAACCATTCAAGCAATATTTATTTAAACAATGTTGTCCCGACGAATATGAAAAGTATTCGTCCTGGCGTATGTATCTGTTGTGCTTACCAAATTACACAAAGTACTACTTTCACATCACAACAGATGCTCACATACCACTTTGTAACCCCTGTAGTTGGCGTATATGAAATTTCTGTGGGTTAGTTGACAAGGTCGTCGTATGAAAGCCTTAGAGGCTTGGTCGGTTTGACTTCAGTCCCTGGCTTCGATAGTATGAGAGTAGTCCTCAGACTTGAGGAATCACAATATACACGTACAAGCGATGTCTGTATCTTTAATTTGTGCGAGAGGTGATCGTGTCAGAGGCATGGTTATTACAAGCCATGTCCAGTGCAGTCAAAGCATGTAGAGAGGATGGTGAGGTCTAAGAAGAGGATTTGTCACCTGTTAAAACGTGACAGAGGTATCTCCGATGGACTTGAAGATGTGTTTATGTTCTATAAGCCTGTGATCATAGTCATTGGCCGAATAGAAAACGAGGTTCCTATGTCGAGCAATTTGGCGTAACAAAATTGAAGAATTAAGCGTAGACGCCTAGTCCAGAATTGGAGCCGACACCAAATTTCATGCCCTGGACTAGGGCCAGGAGATGGTAGACGTAAGGACAGTACCCGTATGGACTCGAGCGCCTAAAAGTTCACATGGATATTCATCTAGTTTCTAGTGCCATGGACTGTTGCTAGACGACAACCTATGGTGACGGGCTTTCTAGATCAAGATTGATCGAAAATTATTAATTAAATTTTGTTAGTAATAGTGTTTGATGCTAACCCAAGTCTAGCTGAAAGGTGAACCTAAAGAGTGAAACACAAATCACCGAGAAGGGACGAGAAATTAAATGGGAATTAATTTGATAATTAATTTGATAACTTATAAATGAGAGGGATCCACTGGATGGAGGAGCCTAAAAATAAATTAATAGGATTAATTTATATTGGGCTTGCCCTTATTATTTAATAAGTTGGACTTATTAATTGATAAAAGCTTATTGGGCTCATGTATTTAATTGCATTAAATATATGATGGGCTTACTTAGGTAAATTTTAATTAAATTAGATTTAATAAAAAATAATTGAGCTTGGTATTTTATTTTTAATAAAATCAGCCATTGCAACCCTAATTAAGTTGTTGGAAAATCCAGAAAAGGAAATTATTGACTAACAATTTCACTTTTAAAAAGTGCTATGTTAGTCATCCGTTATTCGAATTGTACAATGAACCTAGACACATACTAGTACATCCATACGAGCTATATATCTATATATTAGTTATTTGGAAAAAAAAATCCTACCCTAGAAGCTCATAATTCGGCCGGTTCTCTAACAAGCACACTTGGTGTGTTTTTTCTGCCTAATTTTCTTCTAGCAAAGAGAAATGAGGGATCCCATATTTCGGTGTGGTGTGGACGTGTCTTTAGACAGCTTCTACCTTGAATCTCATGTGAATGGATCAATGAAATGGAGTTCGAAACAAATCAAGAAAAAGGTAATCCATGGAATCATGATTTTATTACGTTTAGATTTTAATTTATGAATTTTATAGTATCGTTTCCACTTGCTGGTTTCCAGGCCAATCCACTCGCATTTTTTTGCTTTCAAGTGGTATCAGAGCCCGCTTCGATGTACGGGCTATATATTTATGTGAATAAGCATGATAATATGATTTTATTGTTTTTGAAGCATGATATTTATTTATGCTTATTCTTGAATGATTATATGAGAAAATCAACATGTTTAGTTTTTGCAATTTTGAATGATTTAAGTATTTAAGAAAATTGAATTTTGTGGTAAAAATACTTGGTTTTAGTTTCAGTTTAATGTGTGAAAAGAAATATAGTGTTGTAGCAGTGCACTGCAGACCGACAGTGCATAGCGCGTGCAAGAGCTTGCACGCAGCCTGGATAGCGCAGGCCCTGCATGCAGGCAGTGCGGCTGTTGTTCCAGTTGACGGCCGACATCTGGCTCATTTTTCGTCGTTTTTCTAATTTTTGCACATTTTATGAAAAATATTATTTTTCGCTAATTTAATTTTGGAAAAAAATTGATTTTTTTTAATTAAATTGCTTTAATTAATATGGTTGATTTGCGTGCATTGGATGCATGGGGCTTTATAATCCTTTGAATTAAAACTTTTAAAATTTTTTTCTGCACATAATTTTTTATCATGATATTGGATATCACGGTATTTTCTTGGAATTTTCATTTTCTTATCTAGCATGCTTAATTGATATTATGTGCTAGTTGAATATGGTGGATGATCATGGAGCCCTTGACCGCATGTATGTCTTATAATTTTATTGGGTGGGCTCGTGTGCCCTTGTGATTTATTTTCTCCCTCCTTCTCGTTTTTAGTCTTGGAATAATAAAACATGCTATCTCCCTCCTAATGTACTCCTCCGACCTCTGATCGGAGTTTCTTGTTAAATTGTAATAAGAGTAGTATAGATTATTTTGGTGAGGTTTTAAGAGTAGTATAGATTATTTTGGTGAGGTTTTTATTTTAATTGAGCCCATGGAAGAAGGTCCACGGAGGAGCAGGCCTATGGAGAAGGCGGCCGACGAAGATATTACAAGGCACATCTACATGTTGAAGGGTAAAATATTTTTTGTAATAGCATAGGGCTACCTTAGACAGTTCTTAGACTCACTGCGGGCTCAGTGGTCACATAAGTGGGCTTGTGATCATCCACCAGGGGTATGCTAGTTTTCATTGCATGCGATGTTTACCTAATGCTTTAAATATTTTATATTTATGCATGCAAAGCTATTCTTTGATTAGGTTTCAATCAAACAACTCAATATTAACTCTCACTTGGTTGGACGAAGTTAAAGTTTTAGGGCCCAAAATGGACTTGCATCAACATTATTTTATCTGTCCAACATTTCCATCCACAATAATCTGGTGAGGAAGCTGCCACTATCTAAGTGTGCTCGCACAAGTCGTGGCACATTTGAACTAGACCCAAGCTGCATCATTATTGTGAAGAAAGGAACATGGTCTCTATTTTCCTGTCTCATTATTCGTGGGGGGCGACAGTTGAGGTGTGACTTGATTGATGGGTTGAAACTAACACGAATTAAAATATTATGCCCGTAAATGGACTTCGATCTGTCCAATCCATCCATAGCAATATCATGAAGAAACTACCACTATCCAAATATGGTCTCATAAGTTGTGACACATTTGGAATACATGGCAAGCTATATTATTATTATGAACAAAGGAATACGCTGGTTGTTTCCCTATTTCACGAGTCGTGGGGGACGATAATTAAGGTAAGATTTGGTTGATGGGTCGAGTTTAACATAGAATAATATGATTTACTTGGAGTCCTCAGGATCATGTAAAGAGGTGAGGAAAAATATCTTGGGAATCTCATGGAATTAGAATGGCCTCGGTTGCCTCCAACAAGGCTTTTTTCATGTGAATTATAAAAGCGGGCAATGGTAAATTGTTCTTGTGGATCCCAAGCCCACTACGAAACGGGACTGTAAGAATAAATGACAAAACATCCAATTAGATTGGCCTAGATGTAATTTATTCTAACAATTAATTGACATTATGTAATATTATTTTCAAGGAAATAAAATGAGTATTCGCTTATTTTGGCATCTACTTTTTTGTTCTCATTTTGTATGTTTGCATTTTCTTGAACATCACGATAAAGCCCATAGACCACTTGACAACCATGTTAACGTGCTTTCACGACTTTTGAAGTATGTTTAAACACAACTCGATAAGTAATTGTATGATGAAAATAACTCGTTTGATTTTTGAAATTAATTCGATGATTCAAGCATGTGAAAAGTTGAAATTTTCTATATTTATGCTTTTTTTTGCTGTTTTATGTTAAAACACACAAAATATAGGAAAAAAATGGCAGCAGCACTGCCGCTGTTGGGGCACAGTGTTCACCCG
>NW_011628054.1:198939-213320 GCF_000512975.1 Sesamum indicum | reverse complement strand
AACTAGGATTTTTTTGCCCGTAATTCGAAGATTTGATTTTCTGGAATTTTCTTCAGTTTTAGTTAACTGTTTTAATTTTTTGGGACAAAATTGAATTTTTTCTAAAATTAAAATTGCATAATTAATTGGTCAATGCACCTATTTTTTTTATCATCCTTTTGATTGCAAATTTTCAGCTTGTGTTTTCTTCGTAAAATTAATTTTTGTTATATTGGATATCCTGGAGTATAATATTAGATGGGATGTATATTATGTGGTGTATGGATGGATGGTCTCGGAGCCCACGACCTCCTGTAAGTTTGAGTTTATGGTTCGGCTTGCCCTGTAAAGTTAATTTTTGTTATATTGGATATCCTGGAGTATAATATTAGATGGGATGTATATTATGTGGTGTATGGATGGATGGTCTCGGAGCCCACGACCTCCTGTAAGTTTGAGTTTATGGTTCGGCTTGTATGCCCTTGTAATGTTTCTTCTCTCTCCCTCTCGTTTTTAACCTTGGAACAATGAGGCCTGCTATCTCCCTCCTTATGCATTCCCCCCAACTTCTGATTAGGATTTCTTTTCAGTTGTAATGAGAGTAGTATAGGAATTGTTTTATGAGGTTTTTTATTTTATAGCTAGCTCATGGAGAAGAAGGTCCAAGGATAAGGAGGCCCACGAAGAAATTACAAGGCCCATCTACATTTTGATGGGTAAATTACTTTGTAATAGCATAGGGCCACCTTTAGACTGACCATAGACTCACTCCGTGCACAATAAAGTCACATAGGTACCGCTTGTGATCATCTCACAGGGGTATGCTTAATTATGTTGCAATGATTTCTTTATTGCTTTAACATTTGATGTTTTGCATGCAATAAAATTATGTGATGAGGTCTTGGTCAAACACCGAAACATTAACTCTTACTTGGTTGGACCAAGTCAAATATTAGGCCCAAAATGGACTTAGATTGAGATTGTCTTGATTTGGCCAAGCCTTTCCATCAACAAAAATATGGTGAGGAAGCTACCGTTATCCAAGTGTGGTCTCACTAGTCTTGGCACAGTTGGAATAAAGGAAAGCTATACCATTGTTGTGAACAAAGAATATGTTTAGCATTTTCCTATCTCACAAGTCATGGGGGGCAACGACTGAGGTGTGATTTGGTTGATGGGTCGAGCCTCACATTGAGTAACATGATTCTCTTGCAGTCCTTAGGATCATGTGAAGAGGTGAGGTAAAATATCTTGGGCATCTCATGGAGTGAGAATAGCATCGATTGCCTCCCACGGGACTTTTTTCATGTGAATCGTAAAAGCAGGTATGGTAAACTGTTCTTGTGGATCTCAAGTTCACTAGGAAATGACTTCCCAAAACCCCACTTGAGAGTGGTGGACTTTCATATAAAATAGTGAGAGAGTTAAAGACTAAAAGACCATGTCTTGAACTTATCAATAATATTACTATTATATGTTGAAATCTGTTTAATTCTATATTGTAGAACATGTCTAAGAACCCCTTAACCCTGATAATGGAGATTAATAGATTCAATGGCACGAAGTACAACAACTAGCTGCAAAATCTAACGATTGTCAGAGGTTTCAAGAACCAGGCTATGTCTTGGACAAGCCGCTCCGGTGACTTTATTAGAAGGGTTTTCGCCTGAAGAAAGTCTGACGTTCGAGAAGTAGCATGAGGACAATAACAAGGTCGCAGTATCATATTAGCTTCAATGACCAATGACAACCAAAAGCAATATGATAGGCTGGAAAACGTTCCCTCAATAATGCTTCACATGATCGAAGTTTGTACGATTCTTGAAAGGAATATTAGATATACTGGTACAAAAATATTTTTTAGGCCAAAGATGACTGAAAGATCTTCTATGCAACGTCATGCGATCAAGATGCTATCCCTCGTGCAGAAGACCTCAAAGCTGGGCTTCATAATCAAACATACATCGATGTGATCCTCCAATCACTTCCTCCCTCCTATGACCCGTTTATCATAAACTACAACATGAATTGACTTAAAAGGTCTATTCATGAGTTAATTAATATGCTGGTCTAATACGAGGCAATGACATACAAGTCTGCACCTATGTTACTAATAGGAGAGGCTTCAACATCCAAAGCGAAAGGCAAGAGGGCCGGGCGCTAGAAGAGGAAGAAGGAAAAGGGAAAGTTGTCGCAGCCACTACTAGCGCTCGAAGCACCCCTGTTGCTCCAGTGTGAAAAAGCAAAGGGAAAGGGAAGAACGGCGGTTCAGAGCGGTCGAGGGAAAATGATGTTTGTAATAATTGCTGTGAAAAGGGGCATTGGAAGAGGGAGTACCCACAACTTCTCTCCAACCCAGGTACGTTTGTATTGAAGTAAATATGATAAGTAATTCTTCTTCTTGGGTATTGCATACTGGCTATAGAGCTCACATTTGCAATGATTTGAAGGTATTGGAAAGAAGCAGAAGGCTAAGTAAAGACAAGATGATCTAAGGCTCGGTGATGACAAAGTCGTTGCGGAATCGGTGGGATCTCTCATCTTAGGTATTAGTGATCATATTCGGTTAGTATTAAAGAACTATTAATATGTACCAATCATGATAAAAAATATTGTTTCCGTTCCTTATTGAGACAATGATGGTTATGCATTTAAGATTAATAAAAATAGTTTTTATTTGATGATTGATAATAACCTTCATCTACTTGGTACATTAACGAATGGTTTTTATATTTTTCAACAGTCAAATTGGATTATAACTGCCCAACACAACCAAAAATTAATAATTATGAAAATGCATAAATCATGAATCAAGAAGTTGGTATCTCCATAGAAAGGATGAGGAAGTTGGTAGAATCAAGGAGTTTAGAGGTAGATGACTTGGGTAAACTATCAACTTGCAAGTCCTGTCTAAAAGGAAAAATGATCAAGAAACTTGTTGTTTGTCACGCTTGTCACTAGTCTATTTGGACTTAATCCACACAGACGTCTGTGGACCACTAAATACTACAGCTAAAAGAGGATTTTCATACTTCATAACCTTTATCTAAAATCACTCATGGTACGGTTATGTTAGGCTCATGAGATACAAGATTAAGGCATCTGGAATATTTAAGGAATTCAAACTTGAAGTAGAAATCAAACCAGCCATAAGATCAAAGGCTTTCAGTCAAATCGAGGTGGGGAATATTTAAATGGTGAGTTCATGGAGTACTTAACAAAGAATAGAATTTTCTCTCAATGGACTCCTCCTAGAACGCCATAACTTAATGGTGTGGCCTAATGGAGAAGTGGAACCATGTTGGACATGGTTCAATCCATGAAGTGGTTTACTGAATTTCCCCTGTCCTTCTGGGGATACCCTCTTAAGACAGCGTCCAAGTTCCTCAACATGGCGTCGTCCAAAGCAGTACTCCTAACGCTATATATGATATGGTATGGTCATGGTAAGAAAATATATCAAAACATAAGGTGAAACAGAAAAAGACAAGTTTTAATGAGCATGATTTCTACTGCCTCAACAAGGAGTTCCACATAAATTTATTTTAAAATATTTATTAAATAAATAAAGTTGGATTTCTTGTTGAACCCTAATTATGGAAAAAAAATTCTTAATATATTCAAATTTAAATATTTATTTTTTAAAACTTTGATAGGAAAGAAAATTAATTTGAAACAAATTGGAGAAACAAAAAGAGAAATAATTAAATATGTACCTGATGCTCCATTAAACTTGCCCGCAACGCACAAGAGATGGGATCCGACGATAGCACACCGGAATCTTCACAAGTTGAATTTGAATTTGGGTTGGATGAAATAATCCGGCCAAAATCTATAGTGTATGTTCTTGAAGAATTCTGTTGGCAAATTATACACGATGACGAATTAACAAATCGATTCAGAAAAAGGAATTAAAGAAGGAAAAAGAAAGAATCAAATGCTTGAGAAAAGGAATAATGGAGTTTCCTACATAGAAATCATCTTAGATTTCTGGAGTTTTCTGCCATTTCATGGATACCGAAGGAATCAAATATAACGTTCCTACAGCTCTTGAGTGTAGTACTTTTTGGATTTGAACAGTGATTTGCAGTGAGTGTGTTGAGGGAGAAAAGGCGTGAGCAAATGTGAAGTGTGAGTGGTTGAGCGAGAGAGTGCGAGTAAATGTTGTATGTGTTTGTGTGAGTGTTCCAAATAACAAAGCTCGATTGGGGGTAGCAGAAGCCTTGGAATTGACGTTCTGTCTTTTTTTTGTAATATTTTTCTACTAATTTCTTCTTTTTAGGTTTGTCTTTATTTAATATTATTGTAATAATAAGACAAGATTCATTTTTGGAACGAAAATATATATTCATGGGATCTATGAATGCAACACAATAAATTACATTCTACATCAGATTCCTCCAGAAATGGCCAAAAAAAGGAGAGACAACATCTACGAAAATTAACTACAGAGTTCATCAATCTGTACATATTGTTGTATTGTAATCAACCATTTATCTTTACAAAATTCTTTATATACAACTCAAGTTTTTAGTAAGATTGAAAAACCTAAAGTAGTGATGAAGTTAAAATCGATACTAAAAAATGAAAAATTAATCATGTATACCTTTCTTTATATACAACTCAAGTTTTTAGTAAGATTGAAATTCGACAATATTTTTATCTAAGGATCTTTTGAAATTCGATTTGAAAGGATGAAAATTTTGAAAGAAATATATGTGGTAGGTGTGTTTGAACCTGAAAATATAATTAATGGTTTGGTATATAAAAGATAGGTATAAATTAATGTCACTTACCTAATTTATAATTTTTGTGATTATTACACTTTGAGGATTGGATTTCATTCAAGAACTTGATTCAAGAAATTTAATTGCAATTATATTGAAGTTATTTACACCAATGTATTTGGTTCTTTGCCAGCATAAAACATATCATTTTAAATATTTTGAAAAGAAAAATCAATCAACACTTCTGAATCCATTAATCGCAATATATATATTTAAAAAAAGCTAAAACAATAACGAAAGATTCACTTGTTACAATTTTTTTATTGGAACACAAAAGAAAAAATGGGGCTAAAATATTTTTAGTCCCCTATGCTAATTAGAAGGGTGGTATTTCAAAGGGGGTGAGTTTGTAATTTAAAAAGACTCAACTATTAACTTTTATTTTATTGGAAAAAGTTACTTTTGATCTTTTTACTTATGAGTTCATATATTTATTGATATTCAATTATATAATTGATCAGTTATTTCTAAAAACATTCATTCATTTGTTGTAAAACTCTTTTACAAAATTTAATTTTCCAACTTTATAAATTTGCAATTTTTTCGTTTGCTCCATCCAATTTAACTTAACTGTTTATAAACTTTTTTGGAAAAAATGTTGAAAGCAATCACTACCATAAAAAAAAAAATGTTTCAATGGTTTTGCCATGGTTTAGATATTGTTCAAATTGCATGGTTTTGTCTTCCAACCTAAAGGTCTACTTTTATAAATATGGGTATTTGGTAAAAAAGTTTCTTGCGTTTAATAATTTTTATTTAATGTATGCTTTATTTAAAATTATTTATATGTATATATCGATAATTTAATACACTATTTTCAATAAAAATAAATCACTTATATTTAGGTTTTCATGAATCACAAGTATTTAATAATTAATGAATGAATTTTAGAATATTGAATCATACTTTTAATATAGTAAAAAAAAAATACCCCTTAACATCTCAAAAGTAAAAAAATAGTGGAAGTAGATGTTCGAATTTTTCATTGGACAACCATATCAATAGCTTTTGGAAAGGAAAAAGATGTTCGAATTTGAAATTTCCTTTTTAATTATAAATGTTGACAAAATAATAAGAAAAGAGTAAAGAGAAAATCGATTGGCTATAAATTAATTATTGGGTTGTTTAAAGTGCAAGCAAAGATCTCCAGCTCTTGATCATTATGTTGGTAAGAAATGAATATAATTTAAAGTAGAACATTCTACATCCTTCTATTTTCTTTTCTATCTTAGTAATATTTCTTGTATGACTTCCACTTCCATCCCCAATCTGAATGTTGTGGAAGTTTTAATATGCGTCATGAACAAATGACATAATAGTTCATTCATTTTCTATAATCTTCTATAGTTGAAAAGTTAAAAAATAAAACATATCCACATAAATTTTGGTCAAAGATAAAACGGATTTATGGATTTTGAGTTTACCTGTTCCAGCACTAAATCACTCCTCAGACAGCTATAGAGTATACAAGTTGCAACCTCCTTTAAAGAGCGGAAGTGTGGAGGGACTCTATCATGAATATAGTACTATTGCATGAAAATTTGGTTGAAGAAAGTTAGTTATATTATATTAGTTTTGCATAACTAAAAAATTTACAATTATTTATGTAAAGTATTAAAAAATTATTACCTTATCACTTGCATTCGAGGCATTGCGCTTTCTCTTTTGTAAAAAATTATTACCTTATCACTTGCATTCGAGGCATTGCGCTTTCTCTTTTGTAATATCCAACCCTCTAGCCGTTCTTGTAGGGATAACTTATGTCTTGGTTGGATTTTTATTGTCTCAATAATTTCCGATAGAGGGTCCACATCTTGTAGGAGAGGGACTTTTTTCACTCTTACGTCCAACTTGCCTTCATTATCTTGTACAATTATGTGATACATGTCCCTTTCCCCTACTTCAACCTGCCATACATATGTATGTTAGTAGAATAGACGAGTTTATTTTATAAATTATAATATCACATTTTTTTATATGAAGAAACATGACCGTGCATAATAGCAAAAATGCACGTGATTGCACACTAATATCTAATTTTATTTCCATTTTTCTAGTGGATGAGTAAGTGATTGCATAAGCTTTCTATAGACAAAGTGTTATATGTAGATTAAAGAACAAATAAACAATTACCAAGAAAAGAATTAAATTTTGAATAAAAAGTAATAAGATAAGGATAACTTCAGTACTCGAAATCAGTAAATCATAATAGCAAATGGATTTCTTATCTTAATTTGATTTGGATATATAAACCTAGCTTGCATTATGTGGAGTATTTGGTTCAAATATGTATAGATATAAATTCAAATTGATAAGTGGACATACCTTATGCATTTTGAGAATATAGTTGTGGCCTCATTGATGATATCGGAAAAGTCCAAAAGAGACCTTCCAAGTTCCTTGAACTACACACCTGTCTCGACTTCTGTTTTTAATTGAATATCTATTGTTTGATTCAGGTTGATCCTGCACCAAAAAATAAGCACACTAGAATAGCAAGAGTATAAATTAAGCCACAAATAAAGTAAAAATTCTAAGAATATTAGATTAAAGAGATAAACAAACTCCATCAACCAATCAGTCGGAAGTGGCTGTGTATGAAGGAAAGCTTATAAACTTCAACTGAAACTTTTAACAAAAGATTAAAGTGAGACATATTGCCTTATATTGCAAAGTACATACTTTCACCACCAAATTTCAATGGATAAATAATTTTCTTGATGCATTGTTATGTTTTTATATTACCGGAGCTTCTTTTATATTAGAATACCAAAATTAATGAACAACTCCCTTTTCTCAAGTAGAATTAATGAGATCAAGTAACTACCAAAATATTATTTTATAATTGAATGTACTTGTATATTTTTCAAAACATTCAAGGAAAAACCAATTTGGAAACAAGATCGCCAAAAATATGCAAAGTAAGAAGCCTTATCATTTAGTTTAACGATAGTTACATGTCCACCATTATATGTGCATGTGAAAATTAAGTAAGATAAGTATAATATGCAAAATAAAAGGCATGAAAATATGTTGTCTTAATACTTAGAATTTATAGGACAACAATGCGTAAAGTTGAAAAGAGTAGATATGTTTTATGCTAGCCCGTCCCACATGGACTATGAATTAAAAACATAAGCAACATATAAGCATTGGCGAAAGAACTCAATTGCATCCATTCGATATCCTTTTCGGTTTGCTGTCATAATCAAATTCTAAAATGCACTCGGTGGGTTTGAGGCAATTCTAAAATTGATTACCTTCATGCTCTCAAACCACAAATGCTGGTACTCTTCCAGCACCTGCCTCAGACATGGCGACGGGTGGGAAAATGTCCCCGTCACCACTGTATTGATGCGCTCGTGAAGTCGGCGATCAGATCTAAAAGGACATGCTATATTAAACATTTTTAATATAAAATAATACTAAAAAAAATGATAAACAAATTTACCTTGCGCCATTGAGTCTGATATATTGGGCGCGCTGATGGTGGGGGGATTGATAATAGTGGTGGAGCAGCCTCTGGGGTGCCAGATTGGTGTATCGTCTCATCAGCTGCCGGTGTAGCTCTAGATGCTCCAACATCATCTGGAGTGTGTGGGGCGGAGGACAGTGTGGTCGTGTCAGGTAGTGTGGGTGGTCGAAGAACTGCTTTCCCAACTTAGAAAGCATCCGACAACACTGGTAGAAGTAGCGGGCCACGACCATGACCTCTTCCTTGACCACGTGGTATACGAGGCGTACCACTAAACATGATCTAAAAAATTATTGAGAAGTATTAGTCTAAATTTACGATTATTCACATTAATATGTAAATAAAAAAGATATACTAATTCTTACACATCGGAAAAATTATCATGAAGTTATGATTATTGTACTCATTAATTATTTAAAAATGTATAATTTTCTTGTGCACATATACAAACGGCTAAATATTGCTTTAAGTTTATTAAGCTTATCACATGAACTTTTTATTGTAGTATTCGTTATATTTATCCATTTTAATCTATCAACATTATCTTTTGCTGATAGATGAAGATGGATATACATAACAAGTTCTACTGGCAAAATTCAGTTGATGGGCTAAACAAGATTAAAAAGGCAAATATTGTTCTACTGGCAAATCAATTGGAAATATTGTTCTCAATTTGTTTTCTATTTCTAATGTTTATGTAATTGTACTTTAATTTGAAATATAATCTTAATATTGTTATTGTTGACATTATTTTGTAAATAATATTATTATTGGGATTATTGGTCTAATTTTATGATTATTGACTTTATTATGTAAAAATGTTATTTTTGGGAATATTTTATAATTTTGCGATACTTGACATTGTTACGAAAATAATGTTATTACTGGGAATATTAGCTTATCTTTTGTGATTGTTGACATTATTATGTAAAAATATTATTATTGGAAAATTTTGTCTAATTTTTTTATTATTGACATTATTATGTAAAAATGTTATTATTATTAGGAATATTGGTGTAATTTTTGTGATTATTTGCATTGCTATTTAAAAAGATTATTATTGGAAATATTGATCTAATTTTTTTATTATTTACATTATTATTTAAATAGTCTTATTATTGGGATTTACTATTGGTCTAATTTTTGTGATTGTTTACATTATGATGTAATAATTATTTTATTGGAAATATTAGTCCATAATTATTTATTATTTACATTATTATTTAAATAACTTTACTATTGGGATTATATATTAGTCCAATAAATTTGGTTATTTAGATTATAATGTAAAAAATTAGCCTATTTATAAAATAGATGCACATGTATACAATAAATATGGCAAAAAATTTAAGCGATATAATATAATACACATAAGAATTGCCTAAAGGGAAAAATATGCCTCATTTGACTTGAATTTTCGAATTCGAAGGAGACTAGTAATTAATCTCTTTCTTTCATATGATTTGACTAATTGTAACTTCTTGATTTGAATATTTGAAGTATTTAACAACAAAGAAAAAGTAAAAAGAACGAAAAATTAAAAAATTCTATTTATTGAAATTAGTCAGTGCATATCTTCATATAGAATATTACAGTAAATTGCACAAATAATTACAGTATACAATTACTAAATTACACAATAATTGCATAAATTACACAACTATACAATTGGTTTTGAAAAATTACACAAAATTTCTATAATAGCAGAAATTACATAAAATAAATTTCTATAATTGCAGAAATTCTTATACAACTAAATATTTCTATATTTCCAAAACTTACATAAAATAACTTTTTTACAGATTTTTTTTAAAAATAAAAATAATTGACAGAGAATTTTTAAAAATCACCCAAATTAAGAGAAATAACAAAAAATATACAAAAATTTGGAGAATTACATAAAATTTACAGAAAATTTTTAAGATTTTCAAAAATTTATAGAAAATTATTAAAATTACCAAAAATTATGAATTTTTTATAATTTCATAAATGTATAAAAATTTTAAAAATTACAGCAAAATTAAGTAATTATTTTTAAATTGCCGAAAGTTTTTTAAAATGTTTTATTTTACACCAAAAAATAAAGAAAATAAAAAATATAGGATAAATTGTCCCAAACATGTTAATGATCAGAAAAAGTAGACTATAAATTAATTATGGTCATTGAAAACATATCACGAATTAAATTGATACATGTTCAAAAGATCAAATATATTTGTATATATAAGATTGCTAGTCTTACGTAGATGTAAGTAGCATCTTATATTGTTGTATTGGATTGCCTAATCAGACCGTTAATATTTTTATCAAACCGTTGGATAGTATTAAATCGATAAAATACTACATTCTATGAAGTTTTTGATATTTTTGTTATACGGATACTAAGATATCGTATCTGATACACAATCAATGATGTTGAAAAAATGATGGAACTGACCATCAGATAATGTGATTTTAGATTAGACCACTAGATATGTTCACATATGAAAAGTATTGTTATCAGTTTAAATTTGGTGTTAATCAGGGTCCCGGATATTGAGACATAGTAATCGGAAAGTGAACGAGCAATCTATGGACATATTTAGGGACGGTTTTTGGAACACATTTAGAAACAGATAGTTTATACATTTACGAACGGTTTTATTTAAATTTTATATTTCACAACGGTCAAATATTAAATAACCGTTCCTAGGTTTCATTTTTCCTCCAGTTTTCTTTTGGTGCGAAACTCAATTTGTTGGAACTTATTTTGGAACAGTCAAAATAAATTAACAGTTCCTATATTTTAATTTTTCGTCTTTTTTATTTAGGACATTGTAATATATTGAATGGTTTATTTTATTAATGTCGGTTCAAAGTTGGAATGGGCTTTGGGTCAACTTCCTAATTTATTGACCGTTCTTAAATACAAAAAAATGTGTTTTGTTTTTTTTTTTTTAAAAAAAATTAGTGGTATGGACAAATAGTTTGCAAATTGTACTTCTAAATTAGCTGGTAAACTATTTTTATAAATTATTATCGATAATTTTTTAATTTATACAGAAAATGATAAATGTCAATCGTAATTATTGTCCTCCTCGGTCTCGTAATCCTCATCAAAGCTATCCTCGTGAGACTCGTCATCAAATTTAAAGTTCCCCGATCGGGACAACATGAGTACATACGACCGTACTGCCAGTGCGTTGCGAGCCCATCCGTGCACAAACCTAGTCTAACATTACGGAGCTCTACTGCAAAATGAGGATATGTCCGGTAAAAATGCCTCGGTGCATCTGAATCAGACAGATGGCACATGGATCCCTCTTCCGTTTGATTGTTGGCACGCCACGTTATTTGATTGGCAGTCGCTTCTGAAACATATAACCTTTGCAGGCAAGCGGTAACCGACAGGTACCTAAGAATGCTATACGATGTCTATTTGTGATTAAGATTTTGCTCCTTGGTTGACTTGTACGTAGCTTCTCCGCAAAACTTGCAGTAGTCCAAATCAATGTTGTCCTTCTTGTACAACATGCAACTATTTTTACACACATAAATCTTCTCAATAGGTAAACCAAAGTTTCCTAACAATTTCTTCGTACTATAGTAATCTTGGGGCAGAGTGTGGTTGCGGGTCACTATATGATTAGCCTAATTCGGATATTTGGTCACATATATGCTGAGAAAATGGCCAACAACCTTGATATTCAACAACTCGGCAACAACGTCAATTGAGATTGGGTGCAACCATTCCACATGGACTGCTCAACTGCATGCAGTACATTGTGAAACCGATCTGCCAGTCCAGACACATAATTGTACAATCTACAATAATATAAACTATACCCTATATTAGTAGGACACGACCTTGTACCTTTATCAGGCACACCATCCCGATTATACTTAGAAGACCAGACAGCTGGCCTGGCGGCATCAAAAACTATTCTCTGTGTCGAATCCATCTGCACCACATCACCCGAAGGCATGCCCTCCATAATATTAGAAATGGGAGTTTGCTCCTCCTATAATTGGGCCGCGGTGATGGCCTCAAAATACTCCTACATCCTCTCCTCGTCATGAGAAGTCTAATTACAATAATCTGGCATAAAACCTTTCATAAATAAGTAAAAATTTACCTCGTCCGTGGTTTTGAAAAACTTCATTTTTGCACTTCCGAAAAGGACACTTAATTTTCTCACCATCCACACATGCATGTTAAGACTTGGGTCATTCTATAAATGTAGCAACACCATCCTCAACGGCGTAAGACCCGACCTATTTGAAACGTTCTTCTCATACATTCATCTACTCAACTGTCTTAACATTACGATGAGTCCTACACAAATATTGAAACACACACACACACACACATATATATATATATTATAACATTAAATTTAATTGATAAAATTATAACAAATATAATCAATTGACAAATAAAGGGTTAAAGTTGTTACCTGATCAAAATAACTTCAAATATCAACAAAAATTTGAGACAGGTTGACGAACAAGAGTAGAAAAGTATTTGTGAGATAGTGGAAGATAAAAAAAATTCGAGAGAGATTGAGGAAATAGAGAGAAAATAAAAATCGAAAAAGATAGTGACATTAAATGGAAAGAGCACACATATTTGGCTGTTAAAAAATAGCCGTTGATTTAGATTTTGAAATGGTCCTTTTGATGAGTTTAGGAACATTTTTTTTATCGATGAAATATAGTCATTGTATTTCATTTGGAACAGTCTCAATAATGCTAAATAAATAATACAAATAACTAATTCCAATTTGAACCGAATTTTGGAACGGTTGTTGAAACATATTACTTCTTAAATAAAACTAACAATTTTGAACGGTTTTCCGCATTATTGATTAAGGGTATTTCAAAATCGTTCCAAATTGTACCTTATTTTCAAATATATTTTCTAACTGTCATCTTTTGGACATCCTTTGTCACACATATAGGAACGGTCAACTCAAGGCCGTCCCTAAACAGAGTTTCTAAACAGACTTCCAGCCATCTACTGTTACTATTTTGTAATGGTATTTGGATCGGATTTTATAACTGTTTGTTTGGAACTCATGTTGGAATGGTATGCCTGTTCCAAAATTATAACAACAAAAAAAAGGTAGATCATGACATCATCTTTCAATATCCGTTCATTATGTGGTCCAAAGACCGTTCGAAGATGAAATGGGTTTAGGAACGGTTGCCCTGACCATGTCAAATTCCACCTTTTTTTATAGGGTGGTGATGTGCTCTAGCAAAATCTCATCCATAAAAGTGGTTGGCGGAGCACTAGATCTAGGATCCGATCATAGCACAAGAAATCGGGTCCGCAAGTTTTTTAGTTTTACAAGCTAGCTTAAGGTACTATCACTATAAAAAAAAGCAGAATTTGAAGTGAGTTTAGGAACGGTTTTTTTGGCATTTGGAATGGTTTGCAGGACATCGAACTTATTTGGGGTGATTTTTGAAATGGTTGGAAATTCATCCTTACAAATAGCGTTACAAAATTTTAGGAACGGTTCTGGCAAGTCCATTTCTATTTGGGATGAGAACTGTAACACACTACGAAAACCATTTCTAATATTAAATTTTTCAAGAACAATTTATTTTTTCAATTGGAATAGTTTTAGGAATTGTCAGTCGTATTTAAGAACACATATATGAAACCGTTTTAGTAATGGTATTAGCAACGGTCTTTTTGAGAACACGTACCTAAAATAGAAATAGCAATGGTATTAGGAACGGTCAGCCACTATTTAGGAACACTTATTAGAAATGATTTTAGCAATGGTATTTGAAACAGTCAATGTAGTTTAAGAACAGGGATTTGAAACTATTTTAGTAATGGTATTTGGAACGGTCATTTATTTAGATTTATAATAATTTTTTACCATTACTAAAACCATTCCTAATTTTTTAATTCTATAATTTATTTATATTTTATAATTTACTCATATATTTAATAAATTTTAATAAATAAATAAATTTATATATATTTTAATATAAATAAATTAATTTAATAATTTTTTATTAATTATATTTATGAATTTAATTAATTAACTAAAATTGAAATAATGAAATTTAAAAAATATTATGAAACATGAATAATTAAGAAAAAATATTATATTAATATGAAAAATTATCTAATTAAAAAA
>NW_011628054.1:86853-198839 GCF_000512975.1 Sesamum indicum | reverse complement strand
TGCAAAACATACAAAATTATTAGTACTTTTAATCAAGAATTATTTTTTCTAAAACAAAGAATATCAATAATCTACTTACCGCGGCCCAACCGCCGTCCTCGTTTTTCGTGTAGCACCTTTCAAATAACTCCATCCGCTTGGGCAGCTGATCGAGCTCTGCCTCTCATAAAAGAAAAAAGTAGTTAACATCTTATTATCAACATTATTTTCCGTTGACAAATGAAGATGAATAGACCTAAATAGTTATACTGACAAATTTCACTTGATGGGCTAAAACTTAAAGGCATGTGTGATCTGTTTGTACATGGTTACAAAGGAACTATGTATTTTTCAATAATTATTAATTGTTAATTGTATTTTAATTTGAAATATTACCTCAATATTGTTATTGTTGATATTATTTTCAAAATAATGTTATTATTGGAATTATTGATCTAATTTTATGATTATTGACATTATTATGTAAAAATATTATTATTAGGAATATTTTCTAATTTTGGATTATTGACATTGTTATGTAAATAATGATATTATTGGGAATATTAGCCTAATTTATGTTAATGTGATTATTATGTAAAAAATTATTAATGGAAATATTGGTCCATTTTTTTTATTATTTACATTTATTATGTTAATATGTTAGTATGGGGGAAATTGGTCAAAACAATTTTATTAATATGATTATTATGTAAAAGTTTATTATTTGGAATAAATTCTCAGTTTTTTTAATCATTTATATTTATTATGTAAAAATGTAATACTGGTGAAATTGGTCAAATATTTTGTATAAATTAAATATAAATTGCATAAATAACACAATGAAATAAACATATATTGCATAAATTACTCAAAAAATTATACATAAATTGCATAAATTACACAATAAATTACACATAAATTGCATAAATTACACAAAATGTAGAAATGACCAAAAATTAGAAAAAAATAACAAAAAAAATTCAAAATTAAAAAAAGTTTTCTGTCAATTTTTTAAAATAATTTTTTTTAAAAAAGTACCAAAAATTTACAGAAAATTTTTAAAAATTACCTAAAAAATTTATAAAAAATTAGAAAAATTACAAAAAAATTACAGAAAATTAGGAAAATGAAAAAATAAAAAAAGATCAGAAAAATTTCAGAAAACCGTAATTAGTTTTTTTAAAAAAAATTAGAAAATTTTTTCAAAAAACAGAAATTTTATATAGTTAAATGCTGAATTGTTTTTTTCGAAAACTAGCCAAAATGTTTTTAAAAAATCGGTGTTTTATTTTATACGAAAGTGGGGGAAAAAATGAAGAAAAGTGTGGTGAAAAAAAAAAGAAAAATGGTGGAGGGGGGGGGGGGGATAAAAAAAAAAAGAAAAAGGAAACCCAACCATTTGATTCCACTTACCTCTGGATGGCGGCAGACAGCTGATGGTAGTGGAGCTAAGTACCAGGTGAGGGAGAGAGTGAGGGAGGGAGAGTGAAGGAGGAAGAGGGAGGGAGAAATAAAAAAATCTTCTAAGTTTTGTATGTATACCGATTTTTGGAGCGGGCTTGGAACCGGCAATTTTTAAAAAACCATTCCAAGACCTCTCCTAGCAAAAAAAAAATATCAAATCTGTTGACAAGCAATATTTAAAAATTCGTTCCTATTGTTTAGCCATTCCAAATAACTGTTTCCAAAAAAACAAAGTCATTTGTTTCGAAATGATGTCATTTTGGTGTAATATTAATACGACTACTCCTAATGCTTACTAACAGTTTCTAATTGTGTCTGAAAATTATTTTTCCAAAAAATTCAGAAAAATAAAAAATAAAAGAGAAACTATCCTAGACATGTTAATGATAAAAAAAATAGACCATAAATTAATTAAGGCCATTGGAAACATATAATGCATTAAATTAAATTGAAATATGTTCGAAGATCAAGTGTATTTGTATATATAAGGTTGTTAGTCTTACATAAATACAAGTAACATCTTATACTGTTATATTGGATCGCCTAATTAGACCATTGGATATTATTAAATCGACAAATACTGCATTCGTTGAAGTTTTGGATATTTTTGTTATACAGATACTGAGATATCGTATCTGATACACAATTAACGATGATAAAAACGACGCAACTGGCCATCAGAGCATGTAATTTTAGTCAGACTACTAGGTATGTTCACCTATGGAAAGTAAATGTATGCATTTAAATTTGGGATTAATCAGGGTCACAGATTGCAATATCGTCGTAACTGGGAAGTGAATTAGGAATATGTGGACATATTTGGGAATTGATAGTTTATAAATTTATGCATGATTTTATTTAAATTCTTTTTATGAACGGTCAAATATTTGAAAACTGTTCCAAAGTTTGACTTTCCCACCACTTTCATTTGGCGCGAAATTAAAATTTTTGAACTGATTTTTGAACGATCAAAATAAATTGCCCGTTCCTAAATTTTTATTTTCACTCCTATTTTATTTAGGGTATTGTAATGTATTTAGGAACGATTTTCTTAAAGTTCGTTCAAAGTTGGAATTACCTTTGGAACAGTTTGTTGGTTTCTGGACAGTTTGTAAACAGGCAAATTTATTTTTTGTTTTCAAAAATAATTTAATTTGTGTGAGAACATTATTTTTCAAATTGTGTACAAAATCCACTCCAAAAACCATTCCAATTTGTAGCGGGTTTTGGAAAAGTTTTTCGAAAGTCAATACTTCTTTAAGTAAAACTCATAATTTGGAACGATTTTTCGCATAATTCATTAAGTATATACTAAAACAGTTTCAAATTGTACCTTATTTTGGAATACGTTTTTTAACTATCATCTTTTGGAAATTCATTATCATACATATAGGAACGGTCAATGCAAGACGAGTTCCAATATTAACCGTTACTATTTTTGAGCTGTCTTTGGAACGGATTGTGTTATAGTTAGTGAAAGGTTTTGACATTCCAAAATTATTATCCAAAAAAAAGTGGATCATGATGTCATCTACCAATATCTGTTCCTCATGTGTTCCAAAGCCCGTTCCAATATGGAATGGGTTTTGGAACGATACCCTTACCCGTGCTAAATCCCGCCTTTTTTGGTAGTGTATATATGGCCTTTTCCATTTTCTTTCCATTTGTTATGGTCTTCTCATATTGTATCTCATTAGATGAAAATATTATTTAATTTTTGTCCTTATATCTATTTGCCATCCAATAATGAATTTAGCCTTTAGCAATCTAATGTGCATTTTCATTTATATTTGTACTAAGACTCTGGTAACAATTCATGAAGTTGGGAAGATGGATTGTTAACTGACGTATTATCTCCATAGGGTGAGAACTTGATGACTCCATCAAACACTTGTTGCAGTGATTTAGATATTCCAACAGATAGTAACAAATGAATCAGCTTCTAAATGCCGAAGTGACATATAGGAATTTGATACTAGTAGTCACAGTTTAGATAAGGGGCTAAAATAATTGGATTAGGAATAAGTGACAATGCCTAGATTTGCCTGAAAAATGTGTACTTTAAGAGTTATAGTTGAGTGTTCGTCCTTCGCTTTACACAGGGCAAACTTTATAGACTTCAACCTTATGCTTTACCCAATTGCTCAATGTGGATAATGCATTATCGCAAAATGCACAAAGTGTCCCACGATACCCAATGCTCTCTTCTGTCACCTTTCTTGTCCCACCAGAAGTTAGACATCATGCCTTCAATCTCATGAATAAGTGATGAGCGAAATTTTAAGCATGATATAGGATACATTAGGATAGATTGAATAATTGCCTTTAGGAGAATCTTCTTACCTGCTTGGGAGAGCACCTTGTTCTTCCAGCCTTGTACTCTTTGTCAACTTTTATCCTTAATTGTAGCACATTAATATTTCTTTCTTCAAGCGTCCACCCACCGCCGCTTACCCCAAGTGTTGACTTTCACTACGGCCAAGTGGTGTTCATTGTATATGTTCTTAGTAAACCCCGTGCTTGATTTTTAAGATTAATAATCTACCCCGATGCTTGTGTGTATCGGTATAATATGGTACTATCGAAAGACGACGATGTGGCCTTGCAAAAAACACAAGGGTATCTTCAACCAAGAATAGGTGAGATATTCGGGGTGCCACGGTTGCCATCAAACACCCTAGATCAAACCCAGTGATTTAGCCGCTTTTAACATTCCACTGAGAACTTCTCCACAAAATAAGAATAGGTAAGGCGATAGGGGGTCTTCTTGTTCGATTCCCCTAGACAGCTTTACTAGTCCAAAATTCTCACCATTAAGAACAAAAGAATAACTAACAGTACAAAACAAGCATCAAAATGAGATGGACAAAAGATTACTCAAACCCTAGTCTAATAAGATAGACTCCAAGAAGAGCCACTCAACCAGGTCCTAGCCAATTGTGATTATGAGATAATTAAAACAGAAAAGGTTTAATCGAGCTATGGTTTTCTATGCACTCTATAAATGACATTGCAAAAGCTAATAGGTCGAAAACATTAAACTGAATCAATCTTATCACATTTTGGAATTAGAAGTATATGAGTAAGATTCAGCGAAGGATCAAACCATTGATTATGCAACAAGTTAAGAATGACAAAAGAGATATTTTTTTCTTATGTTTGTGAGATAGCTTCTACAATCTCCTTCTCTTTGTAGGGTTCTTTGAACGGCCATCTCATCTCCTTTGATACCTTACGTTCACCTGTGTTTACTACCTCGTCAATGATCGTTGGAGAGGGGTATGCCACTCTTTTTCTTGACACCACGTACACTCATCATTTTGCAGTTCATCAATCTTTTTCAGCTGATGCTTGTGAGATGCTTTCAAATGAAATAGCCTTGAGTCTCAATCATCCTCTTTTAACCAATCTTCTTTGCCTCTTTGTTTCTAGATGATCTCATCTTCCATAAAACATCTCTCAATTTCCTCTCGACATTTTTTTAGCATTTTCAATCAATGGTCAAGACTCTATAAATTTAATCCTTTCTTTAAGCTCTTTAATCATTCATTTCAAGTGTCCAAATGAGTACTTGCTCTATCTAGCCAGTTACATCCTACACCTTTAGACTCGCTAAGTAGATGTTTAATGTTAAAAGAGGTACAAACAACCTTCCCACTATAAAAAATGATCTTCACACACTCGTCTATCTTCAACCACATTGCCCCAAAGCGCTACACCTTAGAGTAGTTGTCGTGAAAATTGCTGATTTAGAGTCATATTTATAATTAAAGGAGCATAATCAGACAATTGAATCGGGATGACGTCTACTTTTGCATTTGATCAAGTAGACCACCTTGAGTTTGCACATGTACAATCCAAACGAGCCATGACATTGTTGGAATGAATGACAAAAAGCCAGTTAGATTGGTTGTTAATCATTCTCCAATCTTTATCGAATAATATTAGATTGATGAATACGGTAAGAGTTCATCAAGTTGGCAGTGTGTTTTATTTTGTTTACCACTGATATTGAACGAGGTTTTCAATATCACAACCAAATGTGCACAGATCGAAAGGTGAAACTCGTGGAGTTGGGCTACGCATAGATTTGGCAGTTATGAAACCAACTCATGAGGGTCTCGGCCTGATGCTTTCCAAGTTGAGAACCTGGAAATAGGGCATCAAAGGTCCTATAGAGTCTTGCACTAAGTATCGTAGCCGTGTTTCGTCGACAGGAGACGTAGGTCTTCTTTGCTATTTTAGTGGATTAGTTCAGAAGGTAGTTGACTGACTGAACTGACTTGAAGGAATCGTCATATGGAAACTATTAAGGCCTGATCAGTATGACTGTGAGTTTTTGGTTCTGATAGTATGAGATTAGTTCTCGAACTTCAGTAATCATGCTAGTCACGTGCATATGAAGACTGTATCTTGGATATGACGAGCGGTGAATGTGTCGTGAGACATGATCGTCATAAGCCTTATCTAGTGCATTGTGAGTATGCAGTAAGGACGGTGGATTCCAATAGAGGATCTATCCCCTATTAGTATATGTCAGTGAGTTCTCCTATGCACACTAAGATAGTTTAGACTCTAAAAGTATTTAGCCAAAATGATAGATCAATTAGGCATAGTTTTTAAGATCAGGTCAGTAGAGTAAATGCGTTTCGAGTATTATGCATTGTTGCCTAGTCAAGGATGGGAACCGACACCCAATTTGATGCCCAATTCTAAGACTGGGAGATGGTTGACAGTAGGACCGTACTAGTACAAATTCAGAGCCTACATGTTCACGCTGATATTAACCTAGTTTCTAGTACCATGGCCCGTTGTTACACGGCCACCCATGGTAACGAGCTATTTCTGATTATGGGATAATTCAGAATAATTAATTAAATTAGATTTAATTAATTTTGTTGGTCGCACATGCTCACGTCTAGCTGAGGGTGAACTTAAAGAGTCACACCTTACCACTATAATGGGATGGAATTAATTCCAGAGAGTCGGATTAATTTAATTGAATTAAATTAAATCTTGGAGAGAATGAATGATTGGATCATTTATTTAGACCAATTCATTCGATGGATGACTTTAGTTTAATTAATTGGATTAACTAGAATTTCAAGTTAGCTATTAAAATTAATTGGATTAATTTTACTGTGCTTGGTTTGATTTATGAATTGGATTTATAAGTTAAAAGCGAGAAAATAGAAGGCTTGGATCCTTCAATTGGATCAAAGTATATTTTAATATTGGACTTATAAATTAAATTAGATTTAATTTAAAGTCCATTAGACGTGGGCTTGATTTAGTTTTAATTAATCAAGCTCGATCCATTAAAATGCAAGCCCAAGTCCTTTGTTAGACCATGGCTAGGTTAAAGAGTCAAAACTCCTCCTTGGGTGTGGTGTGGCATAGAGGTGTTAGATGGTTGAAGAAATCTTTCTAGGTTGAAGCTCCTTGGTATCTTGTGACTAGATCACATATAAAGTTTCTAAAATACTAAAGCCGACCAGCAGCTGCAGCAAAAACATATCCATGAAATTTCACTCCTATTTTCTCTCCAAAAACCTCTTAAGATCTTAGAGATCCAAAGAGGAATAAAGGATCAAATGTTAAACAATAACATTGTTGATTCTTTGCACATTTATTGAGTTTTTGCTAGTACAAATTCTCCACATCCTTTAGTGGTGGTGTGTTAGTCTTTGGAGGGTCTCTAAATCGAGATCTCACTGTGGACGATACAGAATGAGAAATCAACGCTTGTAGTCTAACATAATATGGATTTTTGTCCCTCTTATTTATTTTTTTCTCCGAATTATTGGCCTTCTTTGTTTTATTTTTACACCGAAGGTCGGGGAAAAGATTAAGGGTACACCCATTGGTCAACAAAATAAAAAAAAAAATGGCACTAGATGTGCCGACAAGCGCACGGTCGAGCGCGCACTCCTGCGGGCATGCGTGCTAGGAAGAGCGCATGCATGTCTGCACGGGCACGCGCGGGCGTGCACTGCAAACAGATCCACGAGCGGGGTGCGCGCATTGTTTGCTCATGTCTGCTTTATGTTTTTTCAAAATTTTTATTTTTTCTGAACTTTCTGCATATTTTTCTGAAAAGTAAATTTTGCGGAATTTAATTTTTGGTTGAGATGTGGTATTTTCTAAAATTAAATTACTAAAATTAATTTGAATGGGTTCTCAAACAAGAATTAATTTTTTGTATGGGTTGCACTTATGTCCATAAAGAAGTTGCATTATTTTTAACAGAAAAACCCTTGGATTGGATATGTGATTAATATATGACATTGGATATTATTATTATAATGCATGGTTTGTGTTATATTTTTTGTGCATGTTTATTTTGAAAATAAATGTGTTTTTTTATTAATTTGATTAACATGGATGATTACAAAATCCATTGGATGGTTTATTTTCTGTTGGGTTGTGGCATGCGTGCCACTTATTTTCTTATCTATCTGTTTTTAGCCTACTTATTTAAGGTATGTTTCTCCCTATTTATGTACTTTCCGCTACTTCTATTTGGGGTTTCTTTTTGGTCATAATAAGTCTAGTAGGTTAGGGAGATTTAGTTTTATTTTCTGGAACAATTGAAAAAACTAGCTTAGACAATAGAGGCCTATGGAGGAGCCATGGGTTGTCACATAGAGAAGAGGTCCAAAGGATGGAGCCCACGAAGGAGATGAAGAAATAAAGTGAGATTACAAAGCCCATAGTATGTTAATGGGCCTACCGTAGACTGACTATAGATCTACTATGAGCTCAGTAGATCACATAAGCGGCTTTTGATTATCCAATAGTAGCGTGCTAGACTTTTATTTTTGCGTTCCATGCATTTTAATTAATAATTTTAATATTTAGAATATTATGCATGAAAAATATTAAATGTGATGAGGTCTCGGTCATATAAATAACAAAAAACCCTCACTTGGTTGGACCAAGTTAAAATATTAGACCCAAAAATAGAGATAAATATCGAGAATTTTGCTTGTGGACCCTAAGCCCACTGAGTAAAGGTTTTCCGAAAACCTATTTGAGAGTGATGGTTTTTATAGAAATAGTGGGAGGGTTAATAACTGAAGTCCAAATCCTTAATTTGAACATCATTTTATAATAATCTAGTAATTTTTGTATTTATTGTAGATGTTTAAAAATCCACTTAACAGCATACTTGAGGATAATAAATTTGATGGAACAAACTATTCAAATTGGCTGAGAAATCTGAGGATAATCCAAGATTTCAAGAACTAAACTGATGTTCTGGATAAGTCTACCTCATACTTTGCCAGAATGGTTCTTGCTAGGAAAACATTTGACGCTCGAGAAATTTACTCAGTGGCATGAGGACAACTGGACAGTTCGCAGTATCATACTGGGCATGATGAGTAACAAGATCCAGAAACAGTACGAGAGGTACAAAGATGTATGGTCAATAATGCACCGCAAAATGAACATTATGCGATACCGTATGAAGTAATTCTTAGGTGCTAGAATAGTTGAGGGATTGTCCGTATGAGAGCATCGAGTGATGATACTATCCCTAATAGAAAAGCTGAAAGACCTCCAGGCTGATTTCGAGAATGAACGTGATCTTACAATCACTACAACCCTTTTTCGATCAATTTATTATCAATTAGAACATGAATGGGATTGAGAAAAACCTTCATGAGTTGATTAATATGTTGGTCCAGTACAAGACAACGGTTGAAAAATCTACATAAGCCAGTACTAGTGGGAGAGGCTTCGATCTCTAAAGCTAAGGGCAAGGGTGACAAATGGGGATAAAACTTCTTCTACTGCTTCTAGCAGTTCAAGTGATCCTTTAGGCTGTTAGGCGGGGGTAAAGGAAAAAGGAAGATTGTTCGTCAGTCAAGGATACCAAATGATATTTGCATTTATTGCTAATAGAAGGGCCATTGGAAGAGGGAGTGTCCTGAGCTCCTCTTCGATGAAGGTAAAATCTTTAATTGAGTATTAACATAATCACCATTCTACTCATGGTATTGGATACCATTGAATTCATAATCTGTGAATGGTTTGCATATGATGATGAGGAATAGAAAAATTGAAACAAGAAGGTCCTAAGGCTTAACGATAAAGGGGCTATTATTGTAATGACTAGGGACTTAGTTAGGCTTAGTGGTGATCATGTTAATATAGCGTTTATGTAACCTAGCATGATTGAAATAGTGATTTTAATTATTGTTGCACAATTTTGACTACGTATATTGGTCGATAAGTCTTTTCTGTAACATTAAATGAGAAATGTCTATTGGGTGAAATATAAAATTTATATTCATATTTGGATTATGCATAATCAAGAATGAAACTTATCGTTCTGGTTGGACAATCTCTTCTAGCTGAGGATGAGAAAGAGTGATGGACTCAAAGAACATTAGAAATAGGCGATTTGGATCCATACAAAAGCTTTTTCTAGGTCAAAATGAGCTTATCAGTTGCACATTGAATTGGATCTAGTGTGATATTTGTAAGTCACCAAAACACACAAATTCAGTATGGGGTTCACAAGTTTAATTCCATTTGATGGTTTCAACGAATTAGACTCAAAGTGGTGAACCAAACTGATCACCTTTTGATTGGATCGAGAAGGTATGTATTTAATGGGAGTTCTTGAATATCGAAAAATGAGAATATGATTCTCCACTCAATGAAAGTCATCCTGAAAGGGCCACAGTTGACCAGCCTTTGATAAGAAAGAAATTAAGAGACATAACGAAGTAGAGAGAAAGATGCATATATCATCATTCTTCTTTAGCTTTTCTTGATTCTTTTTATTTCCAGTAATGAACAATTAAACTTTACTAATTCATGATTGTGATGAAATTAATAATGCAGTGAAAATATAGACATTCTACTCTTTTCTTCTTTTACTAAAGATGTTAAAAGAAGGGCAAATTGAAATTAATTTGTTTATATTTTGATGTTCGATCATTCAGATTTTGAATAAATTAATTTATTGAATTTTTAACTAAAATTCGATTTGTTCAACTATTTTAAAAAATTTTGAACTTCTTATTTAAAAAAAAGGTACTATAAATACGTTATAATATATGCATATTTTCTATATACGTATATGAAATGCACATAAATTGTTTGAAATTTTGAATTTATAAAGTTGGTACTCAATATTAATAAATAATGTTTTAGGATATGTTAGCATATAAGTAGTTAATGCAGTTATATAATATCAAACTATAGTTAACATAATTAATTTAAAATTCACTAAATTACGTATTGTTGAATTGTAGATTGTTTTGTAGTTCCTTTTAGTTAGATTGTTTTTAATCCAAAATGATCAAATTACTTCTTTTAATTAATAACTTTTTTTCATAAAAATGGTTAAAAAATTAATGACCCTTTGTTTATAAAATTAAAAGTACTACTAAATAAAACAAAACAAGCCGGAGAAATAAGCAGAGATATAATTGTAATAATTTATCTTTAATGAAATCATCTTCTATTGTATATGTAATATGAATGCATACATTTCTTAGTATTATCTCATAATGTTTATGGTTAATTACATTTTGTCATCCGAACTATGACTATTTTTATATATTGGTATTTAATTTTTTTGTGTCAAGTTACCATTTTAACTTTACAAAATTTTACACTTAGTCATTTATAACTATTTTTCAACCAATTTTTTTATAAAAAAAAATATCACATGCAGTGCACATGTGATGTTTAATGTAATATGATATTTTTCACATATGCACAATATGTGATGTTTTTCCGGGCAAAAAATCAAGAAAAAGACGATCATATATCGCAAAGTGCAAATTTTTGCAAAGTTGAAATGGTAAGTTGATACAAAACAAAAATTCCATGGCAAAAGTAAAAACGGGCATAGTTTGGATGGAAAAATGTAGTTTGCCTAATGCTTATAACCTTTTGTATCCCCCATGATATTTTGTAATTATATTCTTTAATAGTATAGCTTGTAACAACAATTTTGGTCGTTTATAAATACCACTATGTAATTCATTTGTAAATACTTTTTTTGGAAGAATTATAAGAAAAGAGATTTGGAGAGAATACGTTTATATTGCTTTCTGATATACTATTAGGAGTAATAACGTAAGAAACTTAGAGTTTTTATAAGTTTCTAACATGATAACTACGCAAATTGTCATGATTTTATAGTATTTTAATTCTCCTTTTTGAGCCAAAATATTCCAAATCTTGTGAATTTATTACTTATTCAGCTGAAAGTGATAATATGAGATGAAGATGGCGAAAATCAAGGCAAAAATGGATATCGAGGACATCAAAAAGGGAAAAGAAGATTTCATGGTAATTTGTAGGGTTGACTAAACGTGCCCACGCTTAGTGATTTGATCAACACGGATGAAGAAAGAAAATGCGTGATTTCCGCAAGAGTAAAGAAGGAATGATGTGCACAAATTTGAAAGGACTCCTTTGAATATATTATTTATGATTTATTTATTTTTATAGAACTAATCATGTACTTATTTCCCCCCTACGTCTAAATTCGTAGGAGACTTTTATTATAAATAGGGGATCCCTTCATTTGTAACACAACTTAGAATTGAATAAAAAACTTTATTTTCATTAGCTTACTTTACTGTCATACTCTCTCTTTTAGTTTTAATTTATTGCCGGAGTTAATGGAATTTCACTTTTTAATGTGTTCTTCCATTAACATGTCCAGCTAAATTCTTTATTTTCTGGTTAAGGTTATGGTGACTGCTTGATTCGTAACATGTTGTGAGATCTAATCTGCTCTTTTTACACTTGTTAAATGAATATTCATGCTATTCTCTGTGTTTTTATTACAAACGTCTGATTTATGAATAATTCGGCTCGTTTTTCATTATCAAGAAGGTTTGCTTAGCTAATTGGACTTTACCAAATTCATGTAATTATTTGTTTAGTTCAATATTTAGTAGCAACATAGCATGGTTAATTATGTCAAAGTAGTTAGTTATGTTATGGGGAATGCATGATTTAGTTTAAACGAATTATTCTCGTAAGAATTTATTGATTTGAATCAGGCCTTTCTAATTCTTAATGCTATTAATAGATCAAATCTTGTGGACGATACCAGGATTGTCTGTTCATTAGTGATCTAGCCAACGGTCGTACCTTGGCTGACGAAAAGGTAAGGAAAGGTAAGGTTGTTAGGTCATACCAACAACCATAACTGATTTATTTGTTTATACAAGTGTTATTTTTGCATCAATGATCAACTCATAAGAATCAAGCATGATCCTGACCTTAACTAGTAAAGCTTTCTCTCATATTCTCACCAGGTAAATTTTAACTGTTCTCTAGTTTATTTTAGTTTGTTATTTATTCTTCTCTATCATCAAACATCTCCCCCCATTGTTATTTTTTTTTCTGAAAGAAATCAACTGATAACCAGTCCCTATGAAATCGACCCTACTCTTACTTTCACAAGTGTTGTAGGAATTATTTTTGGTGGCATCGACATCCACCATAACACGCTATCAACACGACTTTACGCTCAACCAAGGTAGAATGTTAATTTTTCTATGTATAATATTGGGAAAATCGTATTTGGGTACCATTAAAAAAGGTCAGCTTAGTTTTATGTATCACAAATTTTGCAAGTTCAGGTTTTGGTACAATTAAACCAAAAAATAAGCATTTGTTGTACCAACTTAACGGCAAAGCCCATGTGCACCGTCATGTAGCACCCCTTTCGCAACAAAGGGCTATATCTATGCTACACATCATACTTATAGTAATCCCTGTGTTTATATATATAAATGCACAAAATAATTTAATCCCCCAACATCATAACAAGCGTAATCAACCTACAACATCATATATGCACATCAAACACCACAAGTAATTCATCACAGGTAATCTCCATTCTTATGTTCTCTCTATACAATCAAAATGTGATTTGTACTCTAACTGACAAAGAGGAGAAAATTGCATATTGGCCCGACCTACCGAGTATAACGCGTAGACCTAGCTTTCAATAGTCAAACACCTCAAAGTCTACTCCTGAAAGAAAATGTTAGCAGTGGGATGAGTTTGCCACTCATTAAGTAAATGACCAGCTCAATCTATATATGGATATCAAAGACAGTCCAAACAAGATAAGTAGGCAACATGCATGGAATACAGTCAATTTAATTCCAACATAATCAGCTGTGGTACATCACATAGCTATCTCACAATAAGATAATCAACTAAACTTCCTTTTTCCTAGTTTGCTTACCAGAAGGTGATATTGTGTTTTTCCCGTCAACTCAATCTCACTAGTGTATAAATTTAAGTAAATCCCCTTGACAACCGGCTCATCAATCTCATATCGCACATAGCTCTTTCATATCGCACATAGCTGTTTCATTTCGCACATAGCTCTTTTCATATCGCAACATCGCTCTTTTCATATCATATTTTCGCCTTATAGGCTTTTCTCCACATTAAGGGGTATTCACACCACAATTATATTCAATTTCCACCACTCCCTCCTTTCCACATATCATCATTCTTGTAAGCAACTAGTAAGATAAAATAATATATCAACAGATTCTCATTTTCGGACATCCACAACACATCAAACAAGAAACATAATATTTCAATGTATTTCCTCATTCCACGTACACAATACCATCAATCAAATTAAATCATCCATCACTCATATACTTTCAGATAAATCAATGTCAGCATGAACCACAAATTCATATAACAGTAAAACCACAAATAAAGGGGACATATATTGATAATACTAATTATTTACTTATCTTGACCTTATAACGCTTTTATCTATCCAATAGGTAGTGGTTCGGTCTTTTCACTTTACTCCTGTATCCTATAATGAGTTATACCATATACAGTTAATATATCGAGAATATCGTAATTTTTTCTAAATATAATATTATTATTACTATTCATATAATTTCTAATAATTCTTTAATATTCCATTTCTATCGACATACAATTCTTTTTTTTTTCCTCTTTATTAACATACCATTTATTAAATATAATTTTTGAAATATTTCTATGAATTTTCTATCAATTTCTCGCTATTATACACTTTAATTAAATAACAATACGTAGAATTGCGTATTTGGTTAACAATTCTGATGAAATTGTATTAATTAGCTATAATAATATTTAAGTCTAACAAATTTAATAATCTAATTAACCAACAGTATCACTTTTATATCCAGTTTGATATTTAATTCGACACTACTTTAAGTCAAACTCGTAAAATATTCCGGTTAAATAGTACATCGCTCAATATAAATAAATTTAATAAATGAACTAATTAAATAATATAATTATATAAATTAATAAAAATTAAAATTGCATTTTCGTACCTCGATTTCTCTATTTTTTTTCCGCGGGGAGAATTGCAAATTCACAATTGAAATATGTGTGTACTGTGTATGTAAATTGTGTGTACAAAAGAAGAGAGAAGAGAGTGAGGCGGTGGGGGTGGTGGCCCACCAAGCCTACTCTCAACTCTCTCTCTCATTCATATATATATATGTATATATATATATTATATTACTTACTATATATATTATTTACATATAAATATATATAATATTATTATTGTTTTATTTCTTTTATTAAACTTTTCTCAAAATGCCAATTACGTCCTTCCACATTTATTAATTAATATAATATGCTCTCAAATATTATAACGAGCCCAATTTAACCCGTTCAAGTTTTATTATATTCCAATTATGGAACATAATTTATTTACTAATTAACTAAGTTTCATAAATATTTACCCAGTAATCCCCCAATTATATATTATAATTTTTGGAGCGTCACAATTCTCCCCTCCTAATAAAAATTCCGTCCTGAAAATTTAACTAACTTATCGGCTCACGGAATAAATATGGGTATTTTTCTTTTATGTTCTCCTCAACTTCCCAGGTGGCTTCTCTTGGAGAGTCAATCACCATAGGTATTTCTTTATTTCTTAATTTCTTTATACTCCGATCTAGAATTTTCATTAGCTCTTCCACATATGTCAATCCCTCTGATATCTCCATCTCTGGCTCATGAAAAATATGACTAGGATCGGATCGGTATCGCCGTAGCATAGATACGTGAAACACGTCATGTATCTACGATAATTCTGTTGATAATGTTAACCAATAAGCTAGTGGTCCAACTCGCTCCAATATTTCTATGGCCCAATATATCTCAGACTTAACTTACCCTACTTCCCGAATCTCAATATTCCTTTCCATGGTGATACTTTTAGAAAAACTTTTTCCCCACCTCGTATTCCATCTCTCTGCGATGCTTATCAACATAACTGTTTTTATCTTGTCCACTGTTTCTTGAACTAACTCCGGCCTTCAAGCTATCTCAATCCCTCAATATTGCAACAGATTGAACTTCGGCATTGCCTTCCATATAGAGCCTCATATGGAGTCATACCAATACTGGAATGAAAACTGTTATTATAAGCAAATTCCATCAGTGGTAGATGATCATCCCAATTTCCTTTGAATTCAATTACGTAGGCTCTCATCATATCATCTAATGTTTGAATCGTTCTTTCTGACTGTCAATCAGTCTTAGGGTGAAACGCTGTACTGAAATATAATTTTGTACCTAGAGCCATTTGCAAGCTTCCCTAGAAATGAGAAGTAAATCGAGCATCTCTATCAGAAACTATAGAGGTAGGAATTCCATGTAATCTCACAATCTCTGAAACATATAACTCGACGAGCTTATCCAAAGAATCATTTTGACGGATTGGCAGGAAATGTGCAGATTTAGTCGATCTGTCAACAATCACCCAAATAGCATCATGTCTTCTGAACGTACGTGGTAACCTAACGACAAAATCCATAGTAATCTTTTATGATCTGTAAATATTTGACACGTCTCCCCGTATAAGTAATGCCTCCAGATCTTCAATGCATGTACTATGGCTGCTAACTCCAGATCATGGGTCGGATAGTTCATCTCATGTGGCCTCAACTGCCTCGATGCACAAGCTATAACTCTCCCATGCTGCATTAAAACACAACCAAGTCCTTGTCGTGAAGCGTTAGTAAATACCACATATCCTCCATCCCTAGATGGCAAAGCAAGGATAGGTGCTGAGGTGAGTCTCTTCTTCAACTCCTCAAAACTCTGAGTACATTTGTCATTTCAGTTAAATGGTGCGTTCTTCTTCAACAAGTCCGTAAAAGGTTTTGCGATTATAGAGAAATCCTTTACAAACCTTCTGTAGTAACCAGCTAATCGCAGAAAACTCCGGATCTCGGACACATTTTTAGGTGGCTCCCATTCTAAAATAGCCTTAACTTTTGCAGGATCAGGTTGTACCCCTTCTTTTGAAACAACATGCCCCAAAAAAGCAATCTCCTCCATCCAAAACTCACATTTAATGAATTTATCATACAATTGTTTCTCTCTCAAGATCTATAAAATTATTCGTAAATGTTATTCATGTTCCTCGTGACTACTCGAATATATCAAAATATCATCAATACACACAGTCATAAATTGATTGAGGAATGGTTGTAACATCTTGTTCATAAGAGACATGAAGGCTATAGGGGCATTCGTCAATCCAAATGGCATAACGACAAATTCATAGTGGCCATACCTGGTCCTGAAAGCTGTCTTTAAGATCGACTCTTCCTCAATCCGTAGTTGCCAATATCCTGACCTCAAATCAATTTTAGAGAATACAGTGGCACCTTTTACCTGATCAAGCAGATTGTCAATCCGTGGTAGAGGATATTTATTCTTGATTGTGATTCGGTTTAGCTGTCTATCATCGACAAATAATCTCATACTCCCATCCTTCTTCTTTACGAATAATACTGGTGCTCCCCATGGTGAAATACTAGGTCGGATGAACCCTTTATCCAATAGCTCTTCTAACTGCTTCTTTAATTCTTTTAATTCTGACTAAGCCATTCTGTACGGTGCTATTGAAATAGGTGCCGCTCCAAGAATAGTGTCTATTTCAAAGTCTACTTCTCGATGAGGTGGTAGTCCAGGTCATTCATCAGGAAAAACATCAGGAAATTCCCTCACCACTGGAACGTCTAGTACACCCGGACTAACTTTCATGGTATCGTGCACACTGGCTAGATACGCCTCACACCCTTCTTTAATTAGATTAAAAGCGGTCACAGCAGAATTTAAGCAGTCAGGTATCACTTTTCTTTCCCCCACTATAACCGTCTTCATCTGCCCATTGACTTCAACCGTCACTTCTTTCGCTTGACAATCCACTAAAGCATGGTTACTAGCTAACCAGTCCATCCCTAGAATGACATCAAACTCCATAAGGTCTATTAGAACCAGATCTGCGTATAGAGTGATACCCTCCACTACTATTGGACAAGATCTCACCACCGTATTCACTAATACAAACCCACCAGCAGGCATAGACACATATAAGTCATGTCTAAATGGTTCTATTTTAGCATGTACACGAGATGCAAAATCATGTGATATAAATGAACAAGTAGATCCTGGATCAATCAACACATGTGCACTAGAATCGCAAATAGAAAAGGTACTAGTGATAACCTCGTGTGACGCCCCAAAGATTATAATATCTAATTGGGGGGATTAACTGGTAAATTTTTATAAAACTTAGTTAATTGATAAATAAATTATAGATCATAATTGGAATAGAATAAAATTTGAACGAATTAAATTGGAGTTCGTTATAATATTTTGGGACAATTTAAATTAATTAAGAAAATTCAGGAAGGACGTAATGGGTATTTTGATAAAAGTTAAATTAAATAAATAAAATAATAATAATAATAATAATAGTATATATATGTGAATAATATATATATATATACATATGAGAGAGAGAGAGAGAGGGAATTGAGGGTCCCACCTCCCACTGCCTCACTCTCTCTCTCTTTCTTCTTTTTGTTTTTATTGTTGTTCTTGGTACATACACACACAAATACACACAACACACACACACACACAAAATCTCGAAAAGAAAAAAAGGAAGAAGGAACAGAGGTACGGGTTATCATTTTAATTTTTATTTAATTATATAATTATATTATTTAATTAGTCCATTTATTAAATATTGTTTATATTGAGCGATATATCATTTAACCGAAATATTTTACGAGTTTGGCTATTTAAAATATTGTCGAATTAAATATCAAATCGGATATAAAAATGATATCGTTGGTCAATTAGATTATTAAATTCATTATATTTGAATATTGCTATAGCTAATCTATACAATTTTATCAAAATTATTAGCCAAATACGCAATTTTTGTAGTATTGTTTAATTAAATTGTATCATAGTGAGAAATTGATTGAAAATTCATATAAATATATCGAAAGTTATATTTAATAAATGGTATGTTAATAAAGAGGAAAAACGAAGATTTGTATTTCGATAGAAATGGAATATTAAAGAATTTATTAAAAAATGTACGAATAATATTTAATATTGTATTTAAAAGAAATTATGATATTCTCGATATATTAACCGTATGTGGTATAACTCATTATAAGATACGGGGATAAAGTGAAATGACCAAACCACTACTTATTGAATAGATAAAAGAGTTGTAAGGTCGAGATAAGTAAATAATTAGTATTATCTATACATGTATCTTTATTTGTGATTTTACTGTTACCTGAATTTTGTGGTTCATGCTGACATGGACTTATCTAAAAGTATGTGAGTGATGGATGATTTGATTTGACTGATGGTATTGTGTACGTGGAATGAGAAAATACGTTGAAATATTATATTTGTTCTTTGATGTGTTGTGGATGTCTGAAAATAAGAATATATGGATATACTGTCTTACGTTACTAGTTGCTTACGAGAATGGTGATATGTGAAAATGAGGGAGTGGTGGAAACTGACTATATATTATGGCGTGAATACCCCTTGATGTGTTGAAAAACCTATAAGGCGAAATGAAATGAAAAGAGCTTTTATGCGATATGAGAAAAAAATGAAATGAAAATAGCTTTGATGCGATATGAAAAAGATGTGATATGAAAAGAGCGATGCTGCGATATAAAAGAGCGATGATGCGAAATAAAAGAGCTATGATGCGAGATGTGATTGATGAGCCGGCTATCAAGGGGATTTACTTGAATTTATATAACGGTGATGTTGAGTTACTGGGAAAAACACAACATCACCTTCTGGTAAGTAAACTAGGAAAAAAATGGAGTTTGGTTAATTGTCTTATTATGAGATAGTCATGTGGTGTACTAAAGTTGATTATGTTGGAATTAAATCGATTGTATCCCATGCGTGTTGCCTATTTATCTTGTTTGGGCTGTGTTTGATATGCATATACAGATAGGGCTGGTTATTTACTTACTAAGTGGCAGGCTCATCCCTCTGCTGACATTTTCTTTCAGGAGTAGACTTTGAGGTCTCTGACTGTTGAAGAATAGGTCTACGCGGTATACCCAAGCAGGTCGGGCCAGTATGCTGTTTTCTCCTCTTTGTCTATGATGGACTACTTGTGGTGTTTGATGTGCATATATGATATTGTAGGTTGATTACGCTTGTTATGACGTTGGGGTTATGTATACATATCGATTAAATTATTTTGTGCATTTATATTTATAAACACAGGGATTACTATAAGTATGACGTTTAGGGTAGATATCCCCCTTGTGGCAAAGGGGGTGCTACAATAAGTGGTATCAGAGCAGGGATTAGATTTCCTTGGGATAGTAGATGAAATGTAATTTTATACGTAAGGTGTATATGTTAGGAATCTACTCACATGTATGTATTTCATATAGGATGGAAGCGTCAAGGGAAAACGCTGCTGGCCCAACTGAGCCATTAGAGTCTGTGCAGGGTCATAATTTTGGATCAGAACATCAGGGGTTAGAATCCCAAAATAGAAATGCCCCATAACCAGAAATAAAACCCTTTATGCAACAGTTCCTAGAGATGATGCAGAGGATGGCTCCATCGCCACAATCACAACTACATGATGCAGTTATTGATAAAAATTATGAAATAGTAAGGAGACAGGGGGCAAAGGTATTTGCCGGTACAACTGATCCTTCTGAAGCAGAGGAATGGCTGAGAAACACGGAAAGGGTGTTGGACAGAATCGAGTGTACTTCTGAGCAAAAGTTGAGGTACGCAGTGTCCTTACTGGAGAAAGATGCCTTGGACTGGTGGGAAACAGTTCCGGGGAGCAAGAACTGACATGTTACTCTGACGTGGAATGACTTTTTGAAAGAATTTTTTGACAAATATACTCCACCGGTCTACAGAAAGCGTAAGAAAGTTGAATTCCTTGAATTAAAGCAGAATGAGTTATCTGTTGCTGAATATGAACTACAATTTGTGAGATTGTCAAAATATGCCCTAGAAGAAGTGAGTACCGATGAATTGAGAAGAGACAGATTTGAAAGGGGGTTGAGACTTGAGATTCAGGAGAAAATAGCAATCAAACCGTTATGGTGCACTGCTGGAAGCGGCACTGAGGGCAGAAGAGACGTCAATTGAAAGGAGTTCTACTGAAGCTAAACGAAAGAAATTGACAGGTAACCTGAATCCTACAGCGGGACAAAGTGGTGTAGTTTCCTTTAGGGGTTATGGTTCGCAAAGGGGTTGGTTCAGAGGCCAAGGAGTAGGTTAGACTAGCAGGTCTTCTTTAGTATTTTCAAGTAGAGGCGGGCCTACTTCGGTTAGATCTGGAGCAAGACAAGGTTCAGCCAGATAGTTTAGTGGAAGATCTATTCCCTCTTGTGTTAGCGTAGGAGACATATTGGTGAATGTTGGGTAGCCCAACCAATTGTATGTTATCGTTGTCATCAACCAGGACACATTATGAGGGATTGTCCTACATGGAGGGATAATTCCAGAGGATCTCAGACTTCAGAGTTTAGCAATGTGGGGGAAAACTCACAACGGGCAGGTACGAGCAGAGGACGAGGTAGAAGTGGTCGAGGTAGCGGGAATCTTTCCACGACATCTATAGGAAAAAGTAGTCAGCCTCGACCACAAGAGGGTCTATGCAATCACAAAAGAACAATCTCCTACGGCACCCGAGGTTATTACTGGTTGCTTTTCTATTTGTGATTCTAGTGCACATGTATTGATTGATCCAGGATCTACTTGTTCATTTATATCACGTGATTTTGCATCTCATTTACATGCTAAAATAGAACCATTTGGACATGATTTATATGTGTCTATGCCTGCTGGTGGGTTTGTATTAGTGAATACCGTGGTGAGATCATGTCCAATAATGGTGGAGGGTGTTACTTTATATGCAGATCTGGTTGTAATAGACCTTAGGGAATTTGATGTCATTCTGGGGATGGACTGGTTAGCTAGTAATCACGGTTTAATGGGTTGTCAAACGAAAGAGGTGATAGTTTAAGTCAATGGGCAGATGAAGACGGTTATAGTGGGGGAAAGAAAAGTGATACCTAACTACTTAATTTCTGTTGTGACCGCTTTTAATCTAATTAAAGAAGGGTGTGAGGCGTATCTAGCCAGTGCGCACGATACCATGAAAGTTAGTCCGGGTGTATTAGACGTTCCAGTGGTGAGGGAATTTCCTGATGAATTACCTGGACTACCACCTCATCGAGAAGTAGACTTTGAAATACATACTATTCCTGGGGCGACACCTATTGCAATTGCACTGTATAGAATGGCTCCGTTAGAATTGAAAGAATTGAAGAAGCAGTTAGAAGAGCTATTGCATAAAGGGTTCATCTGACCTAGTATTTCACCGTGGGGAGCACCAGTATTCTTCGTAAAGAAGAAGGGATGGGAGTATGAGATTATGTGTCGATTATAGACAGCTGAACCGAATCACAATCAAGAACAAGTATCCTTTGCCATGGTTTGATGATCTGTTTGATCAGCTAAAGGGTGCCACTGTGTTCTCTAAAATTGATTTGAGGTCAGGATATTGGCAACTATGGATTGAGGAAGAGTCGATCCCAAAGACAGCTTTCAGGATCAGGTATGGCCACTATGGATTTGTCGTTATGCCATTTGGATTGACAAATGCCCCTACAGCTTTCTTGTCTCTGATGAACAAGATGCTACGACCATTCCTCGATCAATTTGTGATTGTGTTTATTGATGATATTTTGATATATTCGAGTAGTCTTGAGGAACATTAACAATATTTACGGACAATTTTACAGATCTTGAGAGAGAAACAATTGTACGGTAAATTCAACAAATGTGAGTTTTGGATGGACGAAATTGCTTTTTGGGCCATGTCGTTTCAGAAGAAGGGGTACAACCTGATCCAGCAAAAGTTAAGGCTATTTTAGAATAGGAACCACCTAAAAATGTGTCGGAGATTCGGAGTTTTCTGGGATTGGTTGGTTATTATAGAAGATTTGTAAAGGACTACTCTTTAATCGCAAAACCTCTGACGAACTTGTTGAAAAAGAATGCACCATTTAATTGGAATGACAAATGTGCTCAGAGTTGTGAGGATTTGAAGAAGAAACTCACTTCAGCACCTATCCTTGCTTTGCCGTCTGGGGATGGAGGATATGTGGTATTTACTGACACTTCACGATAAGGACTTGGGTGTGTTTTGATGCAGCATGGGAGAGTTATAGCTTATGCTTTGAGGCAGTTGAGGCCACATGAGATAAACTATCCGACCCATGATCTGGAGTTAGCAGCCATAGTACATGCATTGAAGATCTGGAGGCATTACTTATACGGGGAGACGTTTCAAATATTTACAGATCACAAAAGTCTAAAGTATATCCCAACACAAAAAGAGTTGAATTTGAGACAAAGAAGGTGGATGGAGCTTTTGAAGGATTATGACTGCACCATTGACTATCATCCCGGAAAGACAAACATTGTAGCAGATGCTTTGAGTGGAAAGATGGTGGACCAACTAGTGGGTATGATATGCTATAACATGGAGTATTTGACTGCCCTCAGAGCTATGGATGTACACTTTAGCATTGGTGGTGATATTCTACTGGTTACGATATAAGTGAAGCCATCCCTCAAGGATAAAATTAAAGATGCACAGGCTAGAGATCCATATCTACAGAGGATGAAAGCTAAGGTGCAAAAAGCAAAGAGCGATCAATTTATAATCCAAGAAGATGGTACATTGTTCAATGGAAAAAGTATATGCATGCCGAGCGTAGAGGAGTTGAGAATGGAAATTATGCACGAGGTGCACTACGCACCATATGCTATGCATCCTGGCAGTACTAAGATATATCGGGATTTGAGACCCTATTACTGGTGGCCAACAATGAAGAAAAATTGTGGCAGAGTTTGTAGCGAAATGTTTAACTTGTCAGCAGGTAAAAGCAGAATACCAAGCACCAGCTGGTAAACTTCATCCTTTGACTATACCTGAATGGAAGTGGGAAAAGACTACTATGGATTTTGTCATTAGGTTACCACGTACGTTCAGAACACATGATGCTATTTGGGTGATTGTTGACAGATTGACTAAATCTTCATATTTCCTGTCAATCCGTCAAAATGATTCCTTGGATAAGCTCATCGAATTATATGTTTCAGAGATTGTGAGATTACATGGCATTCCTACCTCTATAGTTTCGGATAGAGATCCTCGATTTACTTCTCATTTCTGGGGAAGTTTGCAAACGGCTCTAGGTACAAAATTGCATTTCAGTACAGCGTTTCACCCTCAGACCGATGGACAGTCAGAAAGAACGATTCAGACATTAGAAGATATGATGAGAGCCTACATAATTGAATTCAGAAGAAATTGGGATGATCATCTACCACTGATGGAATTTGCTTATAACAATAGTTTTCATTCCAGTATTGGTATGGCTCCATATGAAGCTTTGTATGGAAGAAAATACCGAAGTCCGATCTGTTGGGATATTGAGGGATTGAGACAGCTTGAAGGGTCGGAGTTAGTTCAAGAAACAGTGGACAAGATAAAAATAGTTAAAAAGTGTTTGAAAGCAGCACAGGATCGACAGAAGAGTTACGTCGATAAGCATTGCAAAGAGATGGAATACGAGGTAGGGGAAAAAGTTTTTCTAAAAGTATCACCATGGAGAGGAATCTTATGATTCGGAAAGCAGGGAAAGTTGAGTCCGCGATATATTGGGCCATATGAAATTCTGGAGCGAGTTGGACCACTAGCTTATCAGTTAGCATTATCGACAGAATTATCACAGACACATGATGTGTTTCACGTTTCTATGGTACGGCGATACCGATCCGATCCTAGTCATATTTTGCATGAGCCAGAGATGGAGGTATCGGAGGAATTGACATATGTGGAAGAGCCAATGGAAATTCTGGACCGGAGTATAAAGAGATTAAGAAATAAAGAAATACCAATGGTGAAGGTCAAATGGAGTCCATTCTCCAAGAGAAGCCACTTGGGAAGTTGAGGAAAGCATGAGAGAAAAATACCCATATTTATTCCCTAAGCCGGTAAGTTAGTTAAATTTCGAAGACGGAATTTTTATTAGGAGAGGAGAATTGTGACGGCCCAAAGATTATAATATCTAATTGTGGGGATTAATTGGTAATTTTCATAAAACTTAGTTAATTCGTAAATGAATTATAGGTCACAATTGGAATATAATAAAACTTGAACGAATTAAATTGGAGTTCGTTATAATATTTTGGGATAATTTATATTAATTAAGAAAATTCAAGAAGGACGTAATGGGTATTTTGACAAAAGTTAAATTAAATAAATAAAATAATAATAATAATAGTATATATATATGTGAATAATATATATATATATACATATGAGATAGAGAGAGAGAGGGAATTGAGGATCCCACCTCCCACTGCCTCACTCTCTCTCTCTTTCTTCTTTTTGTTTTTTATTGTTGTTCTTGGTACATACACACACAAATACACACAACACACACACACACATAATCTCGGAAAGAAAAAAAGGAAGAAGGAACAGAGGTACGGGTTATCATTTTAATTTTTATTTAATTATATAATTATGAAGAAGGAACAGAGGTACGGGTTATCATTTTAATTTTTATTTAATTATATAATTATATTATTTAATTAGTTCATTTATTAAATATTGTTTATATTGAGCGAGGTATCATTTAACCGGAATATTTTATGAGTTTGGCTATTTAAAATATTGTCGAATTAAATATCAAATCGGATATAAAAATGATATCGTTGGTCAATTAGATTATTAAATTCATTATAATTGAATATTGTTATAGCTAATCTATACAATTTCATTGGAATTATAAGCCAGATACGCAATTCTATGTAGTATTGTTTAATTAAATTGTATAGTAGCGAGAAACTGATAGAAAATTCATATAAATTTACCGAAAGTTATATTTAATAAGTGGTATGTTAATAAAGAGGAAAAACGAAGATTTGTATTTCGATAGAAGTGGAATATCAAAGAATTATTAGAAATTGTACGAATAATATTTAATATTGTATTTAAAAGAAATTATGATATTCTTGATATATTAACCGTATGTGGTATAACTCATTATAGGATACGGGGATAAGGTGAAAAGACCAAACCACTACCTATTGGATGGATAAAGCGTTGTAAGGTCGAGGTAAGTAAATAATTAGTATTATCTATACATGTATCTTTATTTGTGATTTTATTGTTATCTGAATTTTTGGTTCATGCTAACATGGATTTATCTGAAAGTATATGAGTGATGGATGATTTGATTTGACTGATGGTATTGTGTATGTGGAATGAGAAAATACGTTGAAATATTATATTTGTTGTTTGATGTGTTGTGGATGTCTTAAAATAAGAATATATGGATATACTGTTTTATGTTACTAGTTTCTTACGAGAATGGTGATATGTGAAAATGAGGGAGTGGTGGAAATTGAATATATATTGTGGCGTGAATACCCCTTGATGTGTTGAAAAGCCTATAAGGCGAAATGAAATGAAAAGAGCTTTGACGCGATATGAGAAAGAAATGAAATGAAAAGAGCTTTGATTCGATATGAAAAAGATGTGATATGAAAAGAGCGATGCTGCGATATAAAAGAGCTATGATGCGAAATAAATGAGCTATGATGCGAATTGAAAGAGCTATGATGCGAGATGAGATTGATGAGCCGGCTATGAGATTGAGTTGTTGGGAAAAACACAATATCACCTTCTGGTAAGAAAACTAGGAAAAAAATGGAGTTTGGTTAGTTGTCTTATTATGAGATAGTCATGTGGTGTAATAAAGCTGATTATGTTGGAATTAAATTGATTGTATCCCATGCGTGTTGACTGTTTATCTTGTTTGGGTTGTGTTTGATATGCATATATAGATACGGCTGGTTATTTATCTACTAAGTGGCAGGCTCATCCCTCTGCTGATATTTTCTTTTATGAGTAGACTTTGTGGTGTCTGACTCTTGAAGAATAGGTCTACGCGCTATACCCAGGCAGGTCGGGCCAGTATGTTGTTTTCTCCTCTTTGTCAGTTAGAGTACAAATCACATTTTGTTGTATGGAGAGAACGTAAGTGTGGAGATTACTTATGATGGACTACTTGTGGTGTTTGATGTGCATATATGATATTGTAGGTTGATTACGCTTGTTATGACGTTGGGGTTATGTATACATATGGATTAAATTATTTTGTGCATTTATATTTATAAACACAGGGATTACTATAAGTATGACATTTAGGGTAGATATAGCCCTTGTAACGAAGGGGGTGCTACACCTCGGGTGCTGTAGGAGCTTATTCTTTTGTGATTGCATACACCTTGGATTGTAATTGAGGTTGACTACTTTGTCTTGTAGATGTCGTGGAAATATTCCCGCTACCTCGACCACCTCTACCTCGTCCTTTGCTCGTAGCTATTCGTTGTGTGTTTTCCCCCACACTGCTAAACTCAGAAGTCTGAGGTCCTCTGGAATTATCCCTCCATGTAGGACAATCCCTGACAATATGTCCCGGCTGACGGCATTGATAACATACAATTGATCGGGCTCCCCAACATTCACCACTGTGTCTCCTACCACAATTAGCACAAGAAGAAGTAGATCCTCCATTGAACGATCAGGCTGGACCTTGTCTCCCTCCAAATCCAACCGAAGTAGGGCCGCCTCAACTCGAAAACATTGAAGGGGACCTACTAGTCTGACCCACTACTCGGCCTCTAAACCAACCTCTCTACGAACCAGAACCCCTAAAGAAAACTGCACCATTTTGCCTTGGTGTAGGATTCAGGTGACCTATCAATTTCTTTCGATTAGCTTCCTTAGAACTCCTTTCAATGGATGTCTCTTCTGCCCTGAATGTTGCTTCAGCAGAGCACCATAACTCGGAGGTTTAATTGTTATTGTCTCCCGAATCTCGAGTCTCAACCCTCTTTCAAATCTGTCTCTCCTCAATTCCTCGGTACTCACCTCTTCTAGAGCATATTTTGACAATCTAAAAAATTGCAACTCATACTCAGCAACAGATAAATCATTCTGCTTAAATTTAAGGAATTCAACTTTCTTACGATTTTTGTAGACCGGTGGAGTATATTTGCCAGCAAATTCTTTCAAAAAGTCATTCCACGTTAGAGTAAAAGGTCGATTCTTGCTCCCCGGAACTGTTTCCCACCAGTCTAAGGTATCTTTCTCCAGTAAGGACACTGCGTACCTCAACTTTTGCTCAGAAGTACACTCAATTCCGTCCAACACCCTTTCTGTATTTCTCAACCATTCCTCTGCTTCAGCAAGATCAGTTGTACCAGCAAATACCTTCGCCCCCTGTCTCCTCACTATTTCATAATTTTTATCCATAATTGCATCATGTGGTTGTGATTGTGACGATGGAGCCATCCTCTGCATCATTTCTAGAAATTATTGCATAAAGGGGTTTATTTCTGGTTGTGGAGCATTTCTATTTTGGGATTCTAACCCCTGATGTTCTGATCCAGAATCATGACCCTGCACAGACTCTAATGACTCAGTTGCGCCAGCAGCGTTTTCCCTTGACGCTTCCATCCTATATGAAATGCACATATGTGAGTAGATTCCTAGTATATACATCTTATGTATAATATTACATTTCATCTACTATCCCTAGAAAATCTAATCCCTACTCTGATACCACCTAATGTAGCACCCCCTTCGCTACAAAGGCTATATCTATGCTAAACGTCATACTTATAGTAATCCCTATGTTTATATATATAAATACACATAATAATTTAATCAATATGTATACGTGACCCCAACGTCATAACAAGCGTAATCAACCTACAACATCATATATGCATATCAAACACCAAAAGTAATTCATCACAGGTAATCTCCATGCTTACGTTCTCTCTATACCATCAAAATGTGATTTGTACTCTAACTGATAAAGAGGACAAAACTGTATACTGGCCCGACCTGCCTGAGTATAACGTATAGACCTACCCTTTAATAATCAGACGCCTAAAAATCTATTCCTGAAAGAAAATGTCAGCAGAGGGATGAGTCTGTCACTCAGTAAGTAAATAACAAGCTCTATGTCTATACGTATATCAAACACAGCCCAAACAAAATAAGTAGGCAACATGCATGGAATACAGTCAATTTAATTCCAACATAATTAGCTGTGGTACATCACATAGCTATCTCACAATAAGATAATCAATTAAACTTTCGTTTTCCTAGCTTGCTTACCAGAAGGTGATATCGTGTTTTTCCCGTCAACTCAATCTCACCGTTATATAACTTTAAGTGAATCCCCTTGACAACTGGCTCATCAATCTTATTTCGCGCATAGCTCTTTCATTTCGCAGATAGCTCTTTCATATCGCACATAGCTATTTCATTTCGCACATAACTCTTTTCGTATCACATCTTTTTCATATCGCAGTATCGCTCTTTTCATGTCATATTTGCGCCTTATAGGCTTTTCAACATATCAAGGGGCATTCACACAACAATTAGATTCAATTTCCACCACTCCCTCCTTTCCACATATCATCATTCTGGTAAGCAACTAGTAACGTTAAATAATATATCAACATATTCTCATTTTCAGACATCCACAACACATCAAACAACAATCATAATATTTCATCGTATTTCCTCATTCCACATACCCAATGCCGTCAATCAAATTAAATCATCCATCACTCATATACGTTCAGATAAATCAATGTCAGCATGAACAACAAATTCATATAACAGTAAAACCACAAATAAACGGAACATATATAGATAATACTAATTGTTTACTTACCTTGACCTTACAACACTTTTATTTATCCAATAGGTAGTGGTTCGGTCTTTTCACTTTACCCCCGTATCCTATAATGAGTTATACCACATACGGTTAATATATTGAGAATATCGTAATTTTTTTAAATATAATACTATTATTATTCGTACAATTTCTAATAATTCTTTAATATTCCATTTCTATCGACATACAAATTTTTTTTTTCCTCTTTATTAACATACCATTCATTAAATATAATTTTCAAAATATTTCTATGAATTTTCAATCAATTTCTTGCTATTATACACTTTAATTAAATAACAATACGTAGAATTCCGTATTTGGTCAACAATTCCAATGAAATTATATAAATTAACTATAGTAATACTTAAGTCTAACAAATTTAATAATCTAATTAACCAACGATATCATTTTTATATTTGGTTTGATATTTAATTCGACACTACTTTAAATAGTCAAACTCATAAAATATTCCAGTTAAATAGTACATCGCTCAATGTAAACAATATTTAATAAATGGACTAATTAAATAATATAATTATATAAATCAATTATAATTAAAATTACATTTTCGTACCTCGATTTCTCTATTTTTTTTCCCGCTCAATGTAAACAATATTTAATAAATGGACTAATTAAATAATATAATTATATAAATCAATTAAAATTAAAATTACATTTTCGTACGTCGATTTCTCTATTTTTTTTCCGCAGGGGAATTGCAAATTCACAATTGAAATGTGTGTGTAATGTGTATGTAAATTGTGTGTACAAAGAAGAGATAAGAGAGGCGGTGGGGGTGGTGGCCCACCAAGCCTACTCTCAACTCTCTCTCTCTCTCTCATTCATATATATATGTATATATATATTATATTACTTACTTAATATATATATATATTATTTACATATATATATATAATATTATTATTATTTTATTTATTTAATTAAACGTTTCTCAAAATACTAATTACTTCCTTCCTAATTTCTTAATTAATATAATTTGCTCCCAAATATTATAACGGTTAATTTAACCCGTTCAAATTTTATTATATTCTAATTATGAAATATAATTTATTTACTAATTAACTAAGTTTCATAAAACTTTATCAATTAATCCCCCGATTATAAATTATAATTTTTGGGGCGTCATACGTAAACCCCACAATTTTGGCGGGAAAAGTCACGTGAGTCTGAGAAAAAGGACAAAAAATTGGTCTTCCAACATTCCATAGTGTTTTGGTATCATTAAATCTAAAAATAAGCCTTTTTTGCCACATAAAGTCATGTACGGTGCAAAATAAGTAATACAACACATTCTTAAATAAAAGAAAGAATCCATAAGCATGAAGCGAAATATATTTGTTATAAATATACAATTTGAACTAATTGAAACCCGATTTAAAAAAGTTTGACAAAACCCACTTGACAAAATATATGCATTGCAATGCACAATTTTTCGCTAATTGAAACCTACTAATAAACTTCAACCTATATAAGTATTTAATCTATTTCTAGATGTCTTTTCGTTATAAAGCTTTTTATAAAGTTTTATTACATGATATATACAATACTTGTTAATTTTCAGAATTTTTGGAAATTTGGGTAAATTTAAAAAGTTCCTTGAATTATGCTATACGGTAGTGCCCTTCTCTGCAGAAACGTACTCTTTCTAAAATTATATGATAATTTTTAAATAGTTCTATAACGATTTATTATTTTCTGTATTAACTAATATGAGTCTTGAGTAACAATAAAATTTCTAAGATTTTTCTATGGACGGCCGAATTTTAAAAATCCATCCAAGTAAACTGTGAGTCTGTATTGTAGTTATTCTTCAACTTGATTTTGCAAATTCTTACACCTATTTGTTCAACTAAATTTTATCTGATATATTTTTATGTATGTTAATCAATACCTTTATCAATTTATTTAAAATTTTCAAAGCCATATACTAAATATATAGGTTGAAGTCTTTTGACAGGTTTCAATTAGTGAAAAATTGTGCATTGCAATGCATATATTTTCTCATGTGGGTTTTGTCAAATTTTTGTCACAGCAGGTTTCAGTTAGCTCAAATCGTGTATTTATAACCAATATATTTTGCTTCATGTTTATGGATTCTATCTTTTATTTTGGAATGTGTTGTATTACTTATTTTACGCTGCACATGACTTTATGGGACCAAAAAGGCTTATTTTAGGTTTAATGGTACCAAACCACTTGGAATGTTGAAAGATCAATTTTTCCTCCTTTTTCTCAAACTCACGTGACTTTTTCAACCAAAATTATGGAGTTGACGACCGTTAAGTTGGTAGCAAAATTGCTTATGTTTTGGTTTAATGGTACCAAAACTCGAACTCGCAAAATTTGTGGTATTAAAAATAAAACTGATATTTTTTAAAGTTACCAAAACACGATTTTGCCCTATAATATTTATTCTTTATTGATTTACCTCTACAATATCTTAGTTACTTTTATTCTTGATTATTTAGTAATGACATATTAATAATCGTGTTTTCTACATTTCAATGTCTCCTGAAGTGAACATATATAAATAAAAAGTTCTATTATAATTGATATTGTCTCCAGGAGTAGGCGCATAATTCTTGATTTAATCCCCTTAAGTTTACATGACCTCCAGTAGAAGGTAAACTATTTTATACCAATTATTTTTTATATTATCCTTGAGGCGATGATAAGTATAATATTTGATTTTCTCACCACCTGAAATATTTTGTGATAATCGCTTGATCAAGAAGCCTAAAGCTTCTTCATTTATTTAATTGATCCATAATAGTTTCTTTGATATCATAGTGTAGATATTGTGATTAAAATATGTCTAACTTCAAGTTAATTTAATTAATTTACTTTACCTACATAGTTTTCTTTCATATGCCTATGTAGTATTTTGAATGTTTGCTAGCATATTTATATGCAATAAAATTAATTAGTGACAAAACAAATTGACATGAATACCAATTAATTGCCATTTGTAACAATTTAAGATTTAAGCCAAACTTAAATATATTTAATTCCATGTATGCATGTCATAATAATTCAATTTAATTGCATGGTAACTTATATGTTCCTTATTGCTAGTAATATTGTTTATGTCACTTTTACTTTATATTCATGTGTAATACATTTGATTCTACTTAAATGTATATGTTGAATGTTATACTAAAAGTGCATGTTAACTTGTTGTAGCTTAATGGCCAATCTCACAAAATTGAATTTCAGTACTCTTGATTTTCTTAAAACAAACTATCTATTGTGGGTCCTTGATGCCGAATTGCATTTCGCAAGTAGCAAATTGGGGGAAACAATAAAATAAAATACTAATGCTTCCGAGCAAGACTGTGCTAAAGAGATAGTTTTGCTTTGTCATCATCTCCATGAAGACTGAAGTCTCAATATTTAATCGTGAAAAGTCCTTTTTAACTGTAGAAGAGTTAAAAGGATCGATTTTAAGAATAAAAAACTATAATATTACCACGTGCGAGATATGGGTGGATACAATTGCGATTGGAAGATTTCAAGTCAATTGCTGAATATAATTCTGAGATGTTTTAAATTGTATCAAAACTGAGATTACGTGGAGATGATGTGATAATGAAAAAATGTTAGAGAAAATATTTTCTACTTTTGATTTATCTAACCTTGTACTCTAGCAGCAATAAAGGAAACGTGGGTTCAAAGCCAATTTAGAGTTGATTTCATGCCTAGTTGCTGAGAAAGAAAATAATCAGCCTTTTGTTGAATAATAATCACACTTGACCCATTAGTTCCAAACTACTTCCTGAAAATTCAGCAGCATTTCTTGAAGTAAATGCTACTTCTTCATAAAAGGGGCATGGTCGATACCATGGCTCACCATGCAGCATTCTCATAGATGTGGTCTTAGTCATGGAGGTCGTAGTCATGATCGTGGTAATAGTCGTGGACATCATCATAATGTAAGGATTAATTCCAACATTCAGAAGAATAATGGGAACAAGGCAAAGAATAAACAAGAGAAAACTATAAATGGAGAGTTTTGCCATAGATGTGGAATATCTGGACATTAGTCCCGTACCTATAGTATGGCACAACATTAAGTCAAGCTCCCTCCTACCTTTGCACTCGAGGTCTTTGTCCGGCCTAAGGAAACATTTGCACGCCTCCGTTACCTTTTAGGAGGCATAGTGCCTCATAGAAATTATCTACCTGAGACTGTCCCTTGGCCCATAGGCCCTGACACAAGGTTAGAATTCTAGCTCTTCCAGAGTGATATCTCACTGATGGCTCGGGCCCCCACGGAAGGAGGCCTTCTTCACCTTCCACCTAAGCTATGCAAGAAAGGCCCAAACCCAATCCCAGGGAACAGTCAAGCTTCATAGGGTCTTTCTATCCAGGTGCAGGTAGTCCACATCTCAACAGATATGTCTATTTCGCCGATCTTCTCTTCGAGACAATGCCCAGATCGTTACGCCTTTTGTTTGGGTAAGAACTTGCCCAACAAGGAATTTCACTACCTTAGGACTACTATAGTTACGGCCGCCGTCAATCGGGGCTTCAGTCGCCGGCTCCCCAGTCATTAGGTCACCAACTTCCTTGACCTTCCGGCACTAGGCAGGGGTCAGCCCTTATATACCGCTTTTGGGCAACCCTCAACAACTAAGAGATCCATTCGAACAACACGAGGACTAGTTGAAGTAATGAGCCTACCAATATAAAGCAATGGTTAAAGAAGTTGGGATTAATTTTGTTGAGGCTGGAATCTAAGATTTTTTTAGTCATTAAAAATGATGAATAAGGTCTCCCTGAGCTTCCCTTAAAGTTTGGTGACATTCCTGAGGATTTCAACAAAGCTTGCTAATTAGATATTATCTCATATGTTATTAGAATGTTTCCATTATTAAAGGTATGTTTACTTTAATCAATAGAGTATTTTTTTTTAAATATTGTAATGTCTTTTATATTTTTATGAATGAAGTTTTTCCTTCCTTATTATATGACGATTTCATTTATATAGAATGGATGAAGCCATGAAATTCTCAATGACAAGAAGCATTGTCTTGTTGATGTGCCACTACACAAACCATTCTAAGAAACAAGAGTTTTTCTCAAACTTATTAATGACAAGAAAAATAGTGAATACTATTTCAAAAGTTAGTAATCTTATTGAATGCTCCGTAACAAGGTTACATATTATATTCTAGTAAATCACAAAGCGTGGTAGAACACTTCGCTAAAGAAGTCAATCCTTGAAAGAGAAAGGAGCATGTCGTCTCAATTAATCACAACGCTAATGTGACCACAAGTAATGTCTGTAAGGATAAAATTGTTGAACCGATTTATCCAAAGACTCTAAATGTAATGATCAAGATCTCGAGGATAGTTAAGAGATGCCTACTAATTATGCTCACAAAAGTTTAAGTTGGTATGGGAAAGAGGTATATTTCATTTGTTATCCCATAAATGGACCTATTTTTAATTTTGGTCCCATACTGTAGATGATTTGCACATTGCAACCCATATATGCATTTATTTTTCCAATTTCACGACATAAGAGGGGCAACCATTAAGTAGCTAACGACTTTTGATTTTTCTGTTTAGTGGGTGCAAATTTGGAGGGAAAATGTAATGATTTATGAAAATTTGGTGGAAAAGGTTTATTTATTCTACTTCCTCATATAAATAGCTATTTTGTTTTCTTCTCTCTTCCATTTAGTAGGAAATAAGTTTTAAAACACGGCTGCAAATGGAGAAGCTCTTTGTCACTGTGGAAGGATTGCAAGTTTGAGAACCCTATGGACTGATGGCAACACAAGGAGGAGATTTCTTTGGTGTTCGAAAAAAAGAAGTTAGTGTGTTTTTTTTGTCACACATCATCGGTCCATAAGATTCTCAAACTTGGAACCCTACTATAGTGACAAAAAACTTCTCAACTTGTAGTCGTGTTTTACATATTTTTCTTACAAAATGAAAGAGAGAAAAAAACAAATTAGCTATTTATATGAGGAAGAAGAAGAAATAAACCTTTTCCACCATATTTTCCTTTATTGGTACATTTTTCCTCCTAATTGGCACCCACCTAATAAAAAACGCATCCACCGTTGTCCCTTTTGTGCTTTGAAATTGGAAAAAAACACATATAAGATGCAACGTACGAATCATCTACAGTATGGGACTGAAATTGAAAATAGGTGCTCTTATGGTGCTAAAAATGCAATTTACCCTCGAATAGAAATTGAAATGATTGAAATTTTTATCTATTTTGTAGCCATCGAAATGATGGATGAAAATGAAAATGATCCTCAAAGTATAGAGGAATGTTAACACTTAAATGATTGATAAAAAAGTGGAAATAAGCGAGAAGTATATGAACTTATAACTCCAGCACCAAATGGTGTTCAAGCCAGTTGGCTATAAGTGGGTGCTTTTACTAAAGATAAGTGAACGAAATGAAGTTGTAAGGTACAAAGCTAAACTTGTGGCCTAACGCTTCACTCAAAAGACAATAATTAATTATATTGAAACATATTCACCTGTAATGGATGCAACCACACTTAAATTTTTTAATTAATTTATTAGTAATTGAAGAATTGCAAATGCAGCTCATGGATGTACTAATTATATAACTGTGTGGGTCATTGAATGTAGATATCTATATGAAAATCCTAGAAGGATTGAAAATGTTTGAAGCATTCAAGTCAAAGCCCTATCATACATACCAATTTGTAAATATTAATTGGGTGTCAAAGTGATTTTAATGCTGAAACTCCAGTACCAATTTGTATATAGGTATAAAAACCACATTAATGACAGAACTCGTGTAAACAAATTTTACTCATTGAATATTAGACCCCTCCAAATATGAAAATGCATGCTAAACCTTTTTGACTCCTAAAATGCAAAAATATGAATTAGGATTGAAGAGGATACTGCTACATATCAATACGTTGAGATCATATAAGTATGGTCGATACAAAAGTTAACACTTTTCCCCATAGTACAAGAGAAAGGACACATAATTAAATTCCTATGATGTTATTAATCGTTATAAAATTTAGTCAACGCCACTACAAGACATGATTCTTAGTCATGGCTAATTACCATATCCAAAAGTGAAAAATTATAGTAAATAATTAATAGCACAATTATAAAACTACTATAAGCTTTTGTTTGAGTAAGGTCAAAATATTAGCCATAGTTTAAAACTATCGAAACTGCTTTTGCGATATCTTGTATCTAATATATTAAATATTATGTATTATCTTTAACAAATAAATTTATTATTACACATACAACCTATTCTTTTTAATATATTCCTTGTTTGATAATTATTAACAAAAAGTTTATCTGAGTTAATTTCAAAAAACAAAAGAAAAAAAAGATTATATGGAACTCGATTATTTAGTTTGAAGAATTAGTACGTCGTAAGTCTGCTAGGAAACAAATTATTGGGTACAACTAAATTATATCACAATTTTAAGGTACCAATCTTTAAACATAATAAAATTTCAAGGGACCAAATTGAAGTTTTATCAAATGTTGAGGGTTCAATTATATATAAGTGGAAAACATAGGAATCAAAATGGAATTTCAACAAAAAAATATAAAAAAAAATGTGATGATGAGGATGGGCAGCAACGTGGCTCCTACCTTTTGCATGCAAGTGCCACTAATGAATTCTCTTAAAAAAAAAAAGAGAGATCTGGACTTAATAAAAAAAATAATAATTCTCTCCTCTCAGATGAAATATTTTAGGATAAAATTACTAAAAAGATGGTCATGATGACTTCATTGCTTTTTTCTTAAAATAAAATATTTATGTAATACTTTTTAAGCAACATTTGGTTAAAGGCTTAAATGTAATTACTGCCGCTTATCTATAAGGTAGTGGCAAAAGAAGGATCGTATAAACAGGGTGACAATTTATGCCCTATACCTATCAAATTGTGCGCGATTTATGCCCTCTAACCAGATTATGATCATTTTGCACTTCTACCTAGAATTTAACCATAGTTCATTCTATGCTTCCCAATTTGGCCCAACATGCTTTCAAAATAGATTAAAGACCCCATAAATTCATACTTTGCTTTGACCGCTTGGTTTCGGGGTATTCCAAGTTCTCAGTTTTAGGGACTTTCTCCAACCACACTACCGCAGCAGATGGTTCGCAGACATTTGGCTCCTTCAACAACCAACAACACAGCCCTATTTCGTTTCCTACCTTAGAGCGTAAAAGGGACTCTAATATAGGAACTTAATAGAATTTTGGATAAACAAATTGAACAGAAGACTTGTTTTTATTGAAGAAATACAGAGAATATTACATAGATATTATTCCTCCGTTGGATGAAATAACTATTTAGCCTCTCATATTATAGAGGACTTGACTTGTTGGGGAAACCCTCATACATTGAAAGATTAAAATACTACAAAATATTGAAAAGACTCAGAACACTAATACATTGAAGAGTAGTAGAAGTTTTCTGATGATCTCTGTTTGCTTCATTGCATCTTTATTTATAACCGTCCGTGGACTTCAAACTCGGACTCCAAACTTATTTTTTTATGACGTCATTGCATTGGTCATCCCCTTGTCTCTTTCAAATGACGTCACTATGTTCGTCATTGCCTCGTCTTTTTCAACTGTTGGTCATAATGGCGTCAGTCATGTGATTTCCAGCTGGCTTTCCTGCTTTGCTAACTGTTGGCCTTTATCATTTTCTGCCGACAGTCTTATACTTGATCTTTTACATACTTTAATTTTTACTTCTTTTGTAAAAAATTTTCTTTTTTCCTTGTCCTGGTCTGGTTTGGGTTTATTTTGTGTGACCCAAATTTTTATCCCGAATAGGGGCTTCTCTTGTTTTTCACAGCAAGGGCATAAATGGTTATACCATTGCCCAACATACAACATGTTGCACGTCTTCATCCTTGTAGCTTCAGTCGCTGGCAATTTATTCTCCCAGATTAACATTTTTTTCTTCTCAAATAAGCTCTCTACGAAATCAGTGCTTTTTCCTGTCATGGAATTTAACAAAAACGATCCATTCACTTTGTTTAAGAAGATTTTAAATTAATACTTAACTTTGTCCATCTCAGTAAGATAGACCCATAATCCCCAAACTCTTCTGGTAGAGATGCTATCATCACTGATGGCTGATACTAGGGGAGCTTCTCCTCAGGCAGTTTTGATTTTATTGAAATCCACCATGTCTGGCCTCTGCAACTTCATGAAATGAATTGTTGGATAAGACCCCTTTCATGCAGTTTCTAGAGCTATTGATACGAATTTTATCTCCAGAATGTCGCCTCTCTTTAAGTGGGGGTTGTTTTGTCATGAATCAAAGACAACCCCCACTAATCCATTCCGGAAGTTTTGAAACTTTCGAAAAACTTTGTGACATAGTATGAACTGAAGCAAGAGCTACAAAATCATACTATTCTCGAACATCATCTCGTTTTGACCCTTCTAACATCAAGACCCTATTATATTTTCCTGATGTTTCCATAATGGTCTTGCCTGTGTTTACTCTTTTGCGAGAAAAATTAATTTTTCTCACATGCGTTGATAGTCCTGCCAAGTAGAAGAAGATATCAATTTGTTAGTATTAACCTTAGAAGTGTCTGTCATTGGCTTAAGGCTAATTTCTCCCTTTTTGACCCCAAAGGTGCTGAGTTGACTTAAATCGATAGGAGTTTGCACCTACTATGACTCAATTGTTACCGTTTTACCACAGTCTGGTGATGCTCTTGTGCAATCGATACTTGAATCCGACGCTACATGCCTAGTGCTCTGTACTCTAAAGGCATATTTAGGGTCAAGCTCACTCAACTCGTGAGTCATCCCTGAAGGTGATGCCTTCCTAATTGATTCTCGTAAGTCGTTCCATAGCGATGTGGATGTCAATAAGGAAGTCCTTATTGTGACCTGAACTGTGTCTAGATCAGCTTTTTGGATTTGTCCGGCAACTTGGGCATCCACCGCTAGTTGTCTGAACTTTCTGTCAAGCTCCTCGAGGTTTTCCCAGAGGTGCCTCATCCTCAACATGATGGAGTTTGCTTCAGATACCTCCATCTCTTGTCAAGAAATCTGCAAGAATATTTTTATGATATTTTATAACGATAATATTATAACAATAATATTAGCATTCATCTACTGCTCAATAGATATATTCATCTACTACCCAAATACTTCTTAGTTCAAGGTTAAAGAGAGCTTGTGTATATTCTTTAGCCTTTTCTGCTCTACTTCCTTCGAAGTAACCGTCTTCGATGAAGTGTATCTTTATGAGCCTTCCTAGTCTGTCTTCTATCGTGCCCTTTGAATCTCCGGCAAGAATGCTGGTTTTTGTATCTTATGGAGTATTGTCCCATCCGATCTTTACAGATCCCACCAAGCTCAACTCAAAAAGTTTTATGAAGTTTTCCTTGTTGAGCTCTAGGGTAGTTGCTGCTATCTTGATGGCTTCAACCCATTCGTCTATCAACTTCTCGGTATTTTGAAAATCAATAATATCCAGGTTAAGTATAGCGCCGTATGGATGTAAGGGCTGGAGCATAGTCCTTGCCCAAGGTGTATTTTCAGGCACTCTCTTTGGATTTCTTCCTAGATTTTCCTTTAGCCGGGTTCCCGCAAACGTTGGAGTGGCATTAGTGTGGAAATTTGCACTTTCTTTCATCGGTTGATCCTGCGAACGATGTACTCCCCTAACAAGGTAGTAGTGTTGGAGTGATTTCATTTGTTTGGATATTGACTAAATCCACAATTCCTAGTTGGGAAAAGGATTCCGCAAATTCTTGCTGATCTGTGCTCTTGTTACTTCCATTATTTTATAGATCTGATAGAAGCGATAATCATATCTTCTCTTAATTTTGGCTTTGGAATCTCCGTGGCCTTCCCCTTCTGGTGGAGAAGAGGTATTATTCCAAGGGCATTCCTAATTATCTCTTATCTGAATTTAGATATCTCAGGGTTCTCCCTTTGGTTTCTCTTCAGATCTGCAATGTCTGCCTTCAGATCTGTAAGATCCTTGTGCAGATTGGGAAGGATCTTAAGGACCTCCTCCACCTTCTGGCTCAAAATTCTATTTTCCTAGATACATGGATTAACCTATGTCCGTAGTCTTGAACTGTCTTTTGTATCTCCCTCAGTTGTTGGGAGATCTTCGATGTATTAGGCTCGAGTTCTTTTCAGTCAGGTTTTTTAATCATAATTTTTGGAATTGCAATTATGCAGGAACTTATTCGTTCTGATTCTCCTGTCTGGGATTCTGCCATGGAGTTTAGTAGAGTGTAAACGCCTCACTGCATTTCCTGGTAGTACCTATCGAACATCAAAATTTCTCAGCCATTTTTGTTCTTCTTCTGGAGTGAGAAGTTTTGGATCAATCCTCTTGGAACTTTGGTAACACTTGTCAAGAATTTCCATGAAAAATTCCCTTATGTGTATTTCCAGAATCTGGAAATATTCATTATTTTTATCGTAACTCGAACTTTTGTCCGGTTCTATTTTCTCTCAACAGAGTCTCCTCCATTAGTGGATAAATAATATCAAAATATAATATAATCATATATTTCTTCAATAGACCTAGGCTCTGATACATTATAGGGGAAAATGTAAAAAAATATGCACTAGAATGAAAACCTATTGAAAGTGGACTAAACTGCTCATTTTAAAGTTGTTGGGGGGTAAAATTGTCTAAAATTTGTTCAGATCTAGACGGAGGGCAGGAATTGCCACAGTTTTTAAAAGCTACAGGGCATATTTTGCCAGGGTCTAAATTACAGTCCTTACAGTCCTTTAAATTATGGGCCAGTCTTTGCAATTAACCCTTTGGTTAAATGTTTAGATGCAAGACATGCTTATAGGTTTTATTTGATATTTTTCATATGTCATATTTTAATTTTATGAGAAAATGAGAACATATATAATAACAATTATATTGTTTATAGCAGTGTGAGTGCCATTTTCTGTTCTAATACTTTTAAATTTTCCATGTGGCCATATCTGTTCGTATCTTGTCCCTGTCACCGTGTCCCTAGCCACGCATCATGGATAACTATAATACTATAGACAGTGTTTATCTATGATTTCTTGTCATTTTTTACTACTTTTTCTTTTGGAAAATGGATATGTGTGGTGATGGTTTAGGAGTAGTATTTACACATTTTTATATTTTTTTACTAGGATCGATAATTTCTATTGTACATTATTGAAAAGATCAAAAATTTTACACTTATATTTTTATTTTATTATATTAGAGATAATAAAAATGTTCTATAACGTGCATAGTATTTACATGTCAAATCTCAATTTAAATTTTAATCTATCTTACAACAAAAAGTGTTCACTTTACATAATAAGTGATTTAATTAATTCTCATGAATTCTTTTAGCATTTGTATTTTACACTTCAAATTATTTTCTTACATGATAATTCATTTAATTGATTTTCATTCGTCATCTAACCTATTTTGATTTGTTAAGTCATTTAATTAATTCTCAATTATATGTATGCTTATCAAATTTTCAACATTAAATCATTTCAATTTTTGTGATTTTTTGTAGGTGTTATATGATAGAGGAAACCTAGTAAATGCGATATATTATGAATATAATATACCAAAAAATTATATTATTAAATAAGTATAATATGAAAAGTAATTAGTAGGAATAAATCTGAATAATGTAAAATATAATTATTAAGAGTATCTGTGTAATGTCAAAAGTAGTTAATAAGAAATAATAACTATATTATTTTACATTTTTATCCTTAAAAAATAATGTTTGTAAGGTTAATTTAGTCCAACCAAAAAAAAGAACAAACTTTTTAGGTGATTCGTAATTTTATAGATATGTAGATATAGGTATAGATTGATAAATTTGTCCAAAACTTATTGGTACCCCACATAATAACTAGAAAAAATGTTTTCTCGGTATTCAAAGTTATAAATTAAATTGAAAGTTTAGATATTGTTCAAATTGCATGGTTACGTCTTGCAACCAAAAGGTCACCGCTTTGAATTCTATAAATACGGGTATTTGGTCTATTTTTATAGTAGTTTCTTGCATTTAGTAATTTTTATTTAATGTATGCTTTAATTTGAAATTATTTATTTATATATTGATAATTAATACACTGTTTTCAATAAAAACAAATCACTTATATTTAGGTTTTCATGAATCACAATTATTTAATAATTAATGATTGAATTTTAGAATATTGAATCATACTTTTAATATAACAAAAGAAAAAAAGTTGATCATATTATAAGGATTCACATGAATAACTTGTATTTTGATTGGAATTTTATTGTCTCAATAAGGGAAAAGTATTATTTTAGTCCGTTAAGTATGCCTAATTTTAATTTTAGTCCGATAACTATGTCCATTTTTACTTAGGTCCAGTAACTTATGAAATTGCTTGCTTTTAGTCATTTGGCAGATTTTTGGACAATTTTACCCCTATGAGTGCATGTGGTTAAAACTGCCTTTCAAAAGTTGTATAAGGGTAAAATTATCCAAAAAATCTACCAGAGGACTAAAAGTAAGCAATTTCATAAGTTACAGGACCTAAACCAAAATGGACATAGTTATCGAACTAAAATAATACTTTTCCTGTCTCAATAATTTCCGTAGAGGGTCCACGTCTTGTTAGAGAGGAACTTTCTTCACCCTTACGTCCAACTTATCTTCATTTTCTTGTACAATTATGTGATACATGTCCCTTTCCACTACTTCAACCTGCCATACATATGTATGTTAGTGGAATAGAAAGTTTATTTTATAAATTATAATATCACATTTTTAAGATAAGAAACGTAAAAGTGCATAATAGCAAAAGTGCACGTGATTGCACACTATTATCTAATCTTGTTTCCTTTTTTTAGTGCTTGAGGGGCTAGAAATAAGTAAAATGATTACATAAGCTTTCTACAAACAAAGTGCTATATGTAGATTAAAGAACAAATAGAAAATTACCAAGAAAATAATTAAATTTTAGAATAAAAATTAATAAGATGAGATAAAGATTACTTCAGTACGTGAAATCAATAAATCATAATAGCAAACGGATTTCTAATCTTCAAAGATTTGGATATATAAAGAATTACTATTATTTAAGTTTTATTGGTCATAGGAATTTCACATTATATCTTGTAAATGAGAAACTTCCACCAAACTAATGCTAATTTAATGGTCATGGACTAAACACATGGTTTCTAGTCACTGATCAAGATGCCTAAAGAGTCGCGCTCAAGAGGGACTCAACCTAGGATTTGATTGACCCATTCAAAAAAAGTTGGTTGGTCCAATCCAGGCCAATTCTGGGCTGATTTCAAGTATCAATACTTGGGATAGGCCCAACCCAATAACTTAAGACCTTCTAACCCTGGGTCGAGTTAGCGGGCCGACCTAATCGAGCTACTTTTTTTTTTTAATAATATATAACATATAAATTTTATTTTATTCTTATGGCTTAACTACTCTATATTTTATATACTTTTGAAACTCTAAAAAGTTTTACCTTTATTCTTCTAATTCTATATTAGTACAACAATTCACTAAAACTCATTGTCAATTTTTTTAAAATGTATTTTAAATCTTTTTTGGGCTTGCCATTATTTAAATTTATTATTTGTGACTGGTTGGTTAAATTGTTATTAAGCTCTTTATGAGGTTTTAGCAACTTTATTTTTTTGAAGTTTTAATTTTTTGTTTGGTTTAATTTATGATTTATTTATTTAAATAAAAGCATCAAAGTTAGTGTTTTCAAATATGAGTTTAGTCACTACAATTACTGGTCATGGTAAGAAAATATATCAAAAAATAAGGTACAAAAGAAAAAGACAAGCTTTCTTGAGCATGATTTCTATAGCCTCAAGAATGGGTTCCATATGAATTTATTTTAAAACATTTACCAAATAACAAAGTTGAATTTCTTGTTGAACCCTAATTATGGAAAAAAATTTCTTAATATATTCAAAAATCAAATATTTATTTTTTTAAACTTTGACAGGAAAAGCAATTAATTAAAAACAAATTGCAGAAACAAAAAGAAAAATAATTAAATTTGTACCTGAGGCTCCATTAATCTTGCCGGCAAAGCACAAGAGATGGGATCTGACGATAGCACATCTTCACAAGATGAATTTGAATTTGGGTCGGATGAAATAATCTGGCCAAAATCTTTAGTGTATGTTTTTGAAGAATTTTGTTGGCAAATTATACAACGATGAAGAATTTAAAAATCATTAAAAAAAAAGAATTAAAATAGGAAAAAGAAAGATTCAAATGCTTGAGAAAAGGAATAATTGAATTGCCCGGATAGAATTCATCTTACAGTTATGGAGTTTTCCGCCATGTCTTGGCTAACGAAGGAATCAGATGTAACGTTCCTAGGGCTCTCGGAGCGTAGTACTTTATGGACTTGAATAGTGTTCTGCATTGAATGTGTTGAGGGAGAAAAGGCATGAGCAAATCTGAAGTGTGAGTGGTTGAGTGAGAGAGTGTGAGTAGCGAGTGTTTCAAACAACAAAGCTCCACACGGGATAGCAGAAGCCTCGAAAGTTACGTTCTGTCTTTTCTCATAATATTTTCATGTTAGTTTCTTCTTTGTTGGTTTGTCTTTACTTAATATTATTATAATAATTACACAGAAAGCATTTTTAGAAAGAAATGTATATATTGATGCTAACTATGAATACAATAATACAATAAATTATTTTCTAGAAAAAACAAAAGAGACAGTATTTATGAAATTTAATTAAAGAGTCCATCAATTTGTACATATTATTGTATTGTAATCAACCATTTGTCTTTTCAAAATTATTTATATACAACTCCAGTTTTTGATTAAAATGGAATAACTTAAAATAGTGATGAAGTTAAAATTCATACTCAAAATTGAAAAATTAATCATGTATACCTTTCTTGCAAGTTGAATCATTTTGCGTTTATTGAAATTTGACAATACTTTTAACTAAGTATCTATTGAAATTCGGTTTAAAAGGCTGGATATTTTAATCTGAAAAATGAAATTAATGGTTTGATATCTATTGAAACCGAATGTCAAAAGATCTTTCGTTAAAAGTATTGTCAAATTTCAATAAACGCAAAATGATTGAACTTACAAGAAAGGTATACTTCATTTTTGAGTGTCAACTTTTGAGTGTCAACTTTTGAGTGTCAATTTTAACTTCATCACTACTTTAAGTTTTTCAATTTTACTCAAAAACTGGAATTGTATATAAAGAATTTTGTAAATACAAATGATTGATTACAATATAACAATGCGTACATATTGATGAACTCTTTAATTAATTTTCATAAAATATTATCTCTTTTTTTTTTGCCTTTTATGGATGAATCTAATATAAAAAATAATTCATTGTATTGTATTCATCTATAGCATCAATATATACATTTCTTTCTAAAAATGCTTTCTGTCTAATTATTACATAATATTAAGTAAAGACAAACCAAAAAAGAAGAAATTAATAGAAAAATATTACCATAAAAAGACAGAACGTAACTTCCGAGGCTTCTGCTACCTCCTGTCGAGCTTTGTTTTTTGAAACACTCACACATACGCAGACAACATTTACGCACACTCTCTCACTCAACCACTCACACTTCTTATTTGCTCACGCCTGTTCTCCCTCCACACTCTCACTACAGAACACTGTTCATGTCCATAAAGTACTACGCTTAGAGAGCCCTAGGAACATTACATCTGAATCCTTTGGTAGCCAAAAATGGCGGAAAACTCCAGAAATGTAAGATGAATTTTATGTAGGCAACTCCATTATTTCTTTTCTCAATCATTTGATTAATTCGTCATTGCCGTATAATTTGCCAACAGAATTCTTCAAGAACATACACTAACGATTTTGGCCGGATTATTTCATCCGACCCAAATTCAAATTCATCTTGTGAAGATTCCGGTGATGTGCTATCGCCGGATCCCATCTCTTGTGCTCTGCCGGCAAGATTAATGGAGCCTCAGGTACATATTTAATTATTTTTCTTTTTGTTTCTCCAATTTATTTGTATTTAATTTCCTTTCCTGTCAAAGTTTAAAAAAATAAATATTTAATTTTTTTAATATATTAAGAAAATTTTTTCCATAATTAAGGTTAAACAAGAAATTTATTTGATAAATGTCTTAAAATAATTTTTTGTGCAACCCATTCTTGAGGCTATAGAAATCATGCTCAATAAAACGTGTCTTTTCTTTTTTCTTATTTTTTTAATATATTTTCTTACCATGACCAGTAGCTGCAGTGACTAAACTCATATTTGAAAACACTAATATTTATTTCACTAATTTTACCTTAAATTAAGCACAAAACGAGGGATGAAAAGAAAGTGCCAAAGCAATGGTGATGACCTGGCCTAGGCTCAAACCAAACCTGATTGTGCCGGTTTTCTTTTCCTTTTTTTTTTAATGAAGATGAGATACTTTTTTAACAAACTGAAATAATTTATGCTTTTATTTTAAATAAATAAATTATAAATTAAACCCAACAATCAAAACTACAAAAAGAAGTAGCTAAGACCACATAAAGACCAAAAAAGATTTAAAATACATTTTAAAAAACATAACAATGAATTTTAGTGAATTGTTTTACTAATATAGAAGTAGAAGAATAAAGGTAAAATTTTAAGAGTTTCAAAAGTATAAAAAATATAGAATAGTTAAGCTACAAAAAAAAAATAAAACTTATATGTCATGTATTATTTAAAAAAAAAAAGTAGCTCGATTAGGTCGGCCCGCTAACTTGACCCATGGTTAGGAGGTCCTAAGTCATTGGCTTGGGCCTATCCCAAGTATTGAACCTAGATTGGACCAACCAACTTTTCTTTATTGGGTTAATCACATCCTAGGACTCCTCTTGAGCCCGACTCTTTAGGCATCTTGATCAACGACCAGCAACCATGTGTTTAGTCCATGACCATTGAATTAACATTAGTTTGATGGAAGTTTCTCAATTACATGATATAATGTGAGATCCCTATGACCAATAAAATAAAAATAATAGCAATTCTTTATTTTTGGGAAGCACAAATATGAATTCTCTATGCACAATGAACAAAAATAGAGGAAAAAAATAGTTTCGTACATCAATATCCATTATAATTGATTGTTGAATGATGATAATATGATTAAGAAACCAAATGATTATTGCATCTCTTTAACTCAAAACCTGAAGATTTGATTAATTAAATAATTCAAATTTAAAACTTGGGGAGAACATCCCAGATTCGGATATGTACTTGACCAACTTTCTTTTCGAGAAAATATAAACGTTTGAGGGTATTGTGGAGAAAATAGAATTAAACGTTTGAGGGTATTGTGGAGAAAATAGAATATCACAAATGTCGAAATATTTTGTGGTAATGAAAAGAGTTCGAAAGGAGGAAAAAGAATAGTAAATAAATAAATAAAATTAAAATTGAAAAAGAAAATTAAACCACAAGAAAAGATTGCGACCTTAACTTAGAGTACTAACTACCATGGCTCACGGTATAATATCTTTAATTACATTAATGGAGAGGAGAAGACATTAATTAGGGTATCTTCTATAATTATTTACAGTTTTTCTTATTTACAATGATTTGTTGATAAAAAAATTTCTCATTATTTCATGTTTGGAAGCCCCATAAAGGTATTAATTGTTGCAACTAATATATATTCTCTCTTCATCAGCATAACATATATTTATTTTTTTCGTAATAAGTCTTTTAGTTCACAACATTGGTTTTCCATGCATTGATTTAGAAGGCGTTAATTCCCTTACATTGTCCTACTTGGCACAAAATTGGATCTCTTGGTATGTTGTTTTTCATACTTAGGACAATAAATGTTACTTTTAGTATTTCTGGTCTCGGTTCTCTGATCCATCTGTCTATTTAGTGTTCTATACGTCTTTCTCAATTTGCTAACTTTTTTCATATTCAAAGTATATTTTCTTTAAAACTCTCAATCAGGATATCTTACTTATAATTACATTTTTTAACCTTTCAATATAACCAATTTTTGTTGATATATAGATCCAAATTACTCTATACAAATAATATAATTCAACAACGGGAATTTGATCAATATAACTTATTTTTCTTCAAATTTTCTCATTTAGATAAGCTAGTAATACTTTACACTAAGCATGAGATAAAGTAGCATCTCAATACGCTTGATTTTTAATCACTTCATAACAAGTTGAAGAGAAATTCAAACTTTTACAAAGGTTTAGTTAGCACTGAATGTCTGTCAATAAAGAAATAACCTATGACCAAGATTGGAGTTGTTGCAAGTTGAAAGAGCCATTTATAATACTAGGTAGAGGACCGCTGTCATGAAGTATTTCATGTGGATTTGGAATGAAAGATATCGGGTAAGGAAGGCGGCAATGCATCAATCACTACCTGCAAATACAAATGGTGGTGCAACATGTCATTATGCGTCAAGAACAATGCTATATCCATGTAGCAGGTGATGATGCAATTTGTGATGAAGGTGTTAGTGACCAAAATCTAAAGTGGCCAACTTAGAGAGTGACAATCAAAATCTAAAGTGGCCAACTTAGAGAGTGACAATATTGAAACAACTCTATTTGGGCATGCACATAGGGTGATAAAGATAATACAAAAGTGGTTGTGGGAAAGCTAAGACGATTAAATGACCACAAAAAAAATTCATATTGATGGTGGTGGGTTCCATGATATACCAAATACAAGCAGATTTTGCATAGGGCTATGCAGTACAGTGGTTTTTGAATCAGGGTGATGTCATCTATGTCAATTCTAATAGTTATAACCATTGGTGAGATGATGGTATAAATACAAAAATGACATACTAGTAACCCATGTAAACTCTTTTCTAAAACAAACGTTTTATGTTGCGGTAATGCTAAATGAGAATTCTACAGACAAGTGGTTTAGCGGCCCTCATATGATAGGGATCTTTTGATTAATGTCACTTTGCATTTAGTTTGTGATGCAACGGTTCTTCAACATTTATTATAGTTTCCAACAGCCTACTATTATTCCTTCAATATCAATATTTTCATGGCAATTGCTGAATGACTGATTGCAGGTCAATGAACGATAGCATTGGCATTTAATTGCTAGTGTTGTTCCCATATCAAGACCATTGCACATATGTTCTTTTGAAGTTTTAAAGTGCGAAGGTGTTGGAATAACTTGTTACTTTTTTCCAGTTGTAGTTTCTAATAGCGGATTTGGCGATAATGATAGTTCATCATTAACAGAAGCCGATAACAGCCTCCTTGACTGAGGAACATATACATATCCTTGTATCATAGCTTGTTCTATGATTTTCTGGGACGACATGAAACAATCCAAACACCTCAGTCATTGTTTTGGAGCTTGAACGATCATCTTGAGGGTGCATCACCGGTTATAGTTGTTGCCAAAGCAAGTGTATTTAAAAGACAACAAAGGATAAGTGATTCAAATGTTGATGACACATGGATTCACTTCCCATACGACCTTCCTGCCATAGTGCTGCTTAAGAGAATCCTAAGAGGTGGGAGCATGAAAAGTTGTGCATAATAACCAAGGAGATGTAGTATTTGTAGTTTTGAGTATTTACATTATCAAATGATCATTTTATTAATGTTTTAAATTGGTTGAAGAATATGCTTTCGAAAGAATCTAGATAGAAATCGATGCTAAAACTATTTCTTTAGTCACAAAGTCACAACATAGAGGCTACTAGTGGTTGCGGCATATTTTGGCTTAAATTCATGCTATGAAAAGAAGTTTCAAATATAATTTTGTGTATACTTTTAGAGAAATGGATAATGTGGTGGACCTCCTAACAAATGAAGCGTGTGACAGAAAGATAAATTATATATTTCATGGGAGTCAGATATCCATGCCACTCAAAAGATCTATCCACTCAAAAGTTTTGATATCTTTCCCCGATCATCAATAAATGGGAACCGATCTTGCCTAACCCTTGCCTAGATAGAAGTGGACTAGGCACTAATAATTAATGTTGAGTGTTCAATCACTTCTCAGTAAATAAAGCTTGTTACTATTACCTTATAAATACAATAAAATATTAGAGTCTTTAGAATCTTTACTCACAAAAATCTTCACAGATCTTCCAACAGTATCACTAATTTGCATGCACAATCTAAGAGATATCAGAAAAATTAAGATTTTTTCCTTTGTAATAATTCTTCTCCTGGTGATTTCTATTTCAATTACCCTTGAGATTACGGAAACGACTCTCACAATGAAATAAGTTACATACAATATATTTGGCTGGCTTTAGAATTATAAACTTCATGAGGTCAAAATAGTGTTTGCATCATTCACAACAAAATCAATTTATTTTCCACTTGAATACATTTTTCTTTTATGCGACCTCTTATGGTCAAATGAATAATGAAAAGTTCCAAAATCTTTTGTTCATGTATTTGTTGTATTATGACCTCTATAAAACATCTTCCGTATTTTTGAAAGCATCATTTCCATCATGTATTTGTTGTATTATGACCTCTATAAAACATCTTCCGTATTTTTGAAAGCATCATTTCCAATTTGTTAAACACAATGATCAAATATTTCTATGGAACATGTCACGCCCTGGGCCCGTGAGCCCGTTGGATGTAAGAATTGCCTCCAAACTCACCATGTGCATCCTAAAATTCGTATTATGGCAGTATGCCGAAAAGGGATTGCAAATGGATACACTACAATTTTTCTTTGCCCAATGCTTATGTGTTACTTATCTTATTAGTTTGTAATGTATATGGAATGTGATATTACAATCACCGTTCATAAAAATGTGACATCCTCAACGTGGAGTGACTTATGATATTACAATCACCGTTCATAAAAATGTGACATCCTCAACGTGGAGTGACTTATCCCATGATTGGTCGTCATGTATCAAGATTCTAGAGGTGATTCCCATGTATGTAGCATTTTGTCACGCATGTTCAAGAGGTGGCTCCCCACGCGCATTCCACTTTGTCTCCCATATACTTAGCTTCCGACTCAACTTGGTGATTGATTTTCATACTTTTTGGTCTTGCCCTGGGCCTGCTATAATTGACTCAAACCCACCGAGTGCATTTTGGAATTTGATTATGACAACAAACCGAAAAAGAATATCGAATGGATGGACTCGAGTTCTTTCGCCAATGCTTATATGTTGCTTATCTTTTTAATTCATAGTCCATGTGGGACGGGCTAGCATAAAACACATCTACTCTTTTTAACTTTATGCATTATTGTCCTGTAAATTCTAAGTATTAAGACAACATATTTTCTACATATTTTCATGCCTTTTATTTTGCATATTATACTTATCTTACTTAATTTTCACATGCACATATAATGGTGGACATGTAACTATCGCTGAAAGAAATGATAAGGCATCTTACTTTGCATTCCAAATTGATTTTCCCTTGAATGTTTTGAAAAATATACAAGTACATTCAATTATAAAACAATATTTTGGTAGTTACTTGATCTCATTAATTCTACTTGAGAAAAGGGAGTTGTTCATTAATTTTGGTATTCTAATATAAAAGAAGCTCCTGTAATGAAAAACATAACAATACATCAAGAAAATTATTTATCCATTGAAATTTGGTGGTGAAGGTATCTACTTTGCAATATAAGGCAATATGTCTCACTTTAATTTTTTGTTAAAAGTTTCAGTTGAAGTTTATAAGCTTTCCTTCATATATAGCCACTTCCGACTGATTGGTTAATGGAGTTGGTTTATCTCTTTAATCTAATATGCTTAGAGTTTTTACTTTATTTGTGGCTTAATTTATACTCTTTTTATTCTAATGTGCTTGTTTTTTGGCTCAGGATCAACCTGAATCAAACAATAGATATTCAATTAAAAAGAGAAGTTGAGATAGGTGTATAGTTCAAGGCACTTGGATGGTCTCTTTTGGACTTTTCCGACATCATCAACGAGGCCGCAACCATATTCTGGAATTGCATAAGGTATGTCCACTTGTCAATTTGAATTTATATCTATACATATTTGAACCAAATACTCCACGTAATGCAAGCTAGGTTTATATATCCAAATCATATTAAGATTAGAAATCTGTTTGCTATTATGATTTACTGATTTCGAGTACTGAAGTAATCCTTATCTTATTACTTTTAATTCTAAAATTTAATTATTTTCTTGATAATTATTTAATTGTTCTTTAATCTACATATAACTTGTTTATAGAAAGCTTATGCAATCACTTACTCATCCACTAAAAAAATGGAAACGAAATTAGATATTAGTGTGCCATCACGTGCATTTTTGCTATTATGCACTCTTATATTTCTTTATCTAAAAAATGTGATATTATAATTTATAAAGTAAACTCGTCTATTCTACTAACATACATATGCATGGCAGGTTGAAGTAGGCGAAAGGGACATGTATCACATAATTGTATAAGATAATGAGGACAAGTTGGACGTAAGAGTGAAAAAAGTCCCTCTCCAACAGGATGTGGACCCTCTACCGGAAATTATTGAGACAATAAAAATCCAATTAAGATATAAATTATTCCTACAGGAACGACTAGAGGGTTGGATATTACAAAAGAGAAAGCGCAATGCCTCGGATGCAAGTGACAAGGTAATAATTTTTTAATACTTTACAAAAATAATCTGTAAATTTTTGAGTTATGCAAAACTAATGTAATATAACTAACATTCTTCAACCAAATTTTCATGCAATAGTACTATATTCATGATAGAGTCTCTCAAAACTTCCGCTGTTTAAAGGAGGATGCAACTTTTATACTCTATAGCTGTCGGCGGAGTGATCTAGTGCTGGAAAAATCCATAAATCCGTTTTATCTTTGACCAAAATTTATGTGGATATGTTTTACTTTTTAACTTTTCAGCTATAGAAGATTATAGAAAATGAATGAACTATTATGTCATTTGTTCATGAACTCACCACTTAAATATTCCCCACCTCGATCTGACTGAAAGCCTTTGATCTTATGGCTAGTATGATATTTAGTTCAAGTTTGAATTCCTTAAATATTCCAAATGCCTTAAACTTGTACCTCATGAGCTAAACATAACCATACCATGAGTGATTATAGAATAAGGATATGAAGTATGAATATATCATCTTTTAGCTGGAGTATTTAGTGGTCCACATATGTTTGTGTGGATTAAGTCCAACAGACTAGTCACAAGCGTGACAAACAAAAAGTTTCTGGATCATTTTCCCTTTTAGACATGACTCGCAAGTTGATCGTTTACCCAAGTCATCTACCTCTAGACTCCTTGATTCTACCAACTTCCTCATTCTTTCCATAGAGATATAACATAACTTACAGCCAAATTTATGCATTTTCATGACTATATAATTTTTGTGTGTTGGGTACTTATAATCCAATTTGACTGTCGGAAATATAAAAACCATTCGTTAATGTACCAAGTAGTTGAAGGTTATTAACAATCATTAAATAAAAACTATTTTTATTAATCTTAAATGCATAACCATCATTGTCTCAATAAGGAATGGAAATAATATTTTTTATCATGATTGGTACATATTAATAGTTATTTAATACTATGCGAATATGATCACTAATACCTAAGTTGAGAGATCCCACCGATTTCACAACAATGACCTTGTCATCACGGAGCCTTGGATCATCTTGTCTTTACTTAGCCTTTTGCTTCTTTCCAATACCTACAAATCATTGCAAATGTGAGCTCCATAACCAGTATGCAATACCCAATAAGAAGAATTACTTATCATATTTACTTCAATACAAACATACCCGGATTGGAGAGAAGTTGTGGGTACTCTCTCTTCCAATGCCCCTTTTCACAGCAATGAATGCAAACATCCTTTGCCCTCGACCGCTGTGAACCGCTGTTCTTCCCTTTCCCTTTGCTCTTTCCCACAGGAGCAACAGGGGTGCTTGGAGTGCTTGTAGTGGCTGCGACAGCTTTTCCTTTTCCGTCTTCCTCTTCTAGCGCCCGGCCCTCTTGCCTTTCGCCTTGGAGGTTGAAGCCTCTCCTATTAGTAACATAGGTGCAGACTTGGATGTCATTGCCTCGTATTAGACCAGCATATTAATTAACTCATGAATAGACTTTTTAAGTCAATTCATATTTATGATAAATGGATCATAGGAGGGAGGAAGTGATTGGAGGATTACATCGATGTACGTCTCATTATCAAGCCGAGCTTTGAGGTCGTCTGCATGAGCGATAGCATCTTTATCGCATGACTTTGCATAGAAGATCCTTCAGTCATCTTTGTCCTAAAAAATATTTTTGTACCAATATATCTAATATTCCTATAGGGCTCATCGTCATGTTAAGATTGTTGACGAGATGGACGTATGAGAAGAACCTTCCAAATAGGGCGGGTCTTACTCTGTTGACGATGGTGTTTCTACATTTATAGATTGATCCAATACTCAATATGTATATATAGATGGTGAGAAAATTAAGTGTCCTTGTCAGAAGTGCAAAAATGAAGTTTTCAAAACCACGGACGAGGTAAATTGGGACTTATTTATGAAAGATTTTATGCCGGACTATTATAATTGGACTTCTCATGGCGAGGAGAGGGTGTAGGAGTATTATGAGGCCGTCACCGCGGCCCTATTTCAGGAGGAGCAAACTCCCATTTCTAATGTTATGTAGGGTACCAATACGCCTTGGGCTGACGCGGTGCATATGGATTCGGCACAGAGAATGGTTTTTGATGCCGCCAACTGTCTGGTCTTCTAAGTATAACCAGGATGTTGTGCCTGATAATGGTACGAGGTCGTGTCCTGCTAATGCAGGGCTTATTTCATATTGTAGTAGAGGACCATAATTATGTGTTTGGGCTAGCAGACCAGTTTCGTGATGTAGTACATGCAGCCAAGCAACCGTTATGGAACGGTTGCACCCAATTTCAATTGAGGGTTGTTGCTGAGTTGGTTAATATCAAGGTCGCCTGCCATTTTCTCAGCATATATATGACCAAATATCTCAATAGGCTGATCATCTAATGCCCTATAATCACACCCTGCCCCAGGATTACTATAGTACAAAGAAATTAATAAGAATTTTAGTTCTCGAAATCTTGGACTATCCTCAAATTTATCAGCCAATTTGAATAGTTTGTTCCATCAAATTTATTATCCTCAAGTATGTTGTTAAGTGGATTCTTAGACATCTACAATTAATAGAAAAATTAGTAGATTATAATAAAATTATGTTCAAGTTAAGGACTTGGACTTCGTGATTAACCCTCGCACTATTTCTATAAAAATCATCACTCTCAAATGGGCTTTCGAAAAACCTTTACGTGGGCTTAGGGTCCACAAGCAAAATTCTCGATGTTGCGCTTTTACAATTCACATGGAAATAACCTTGTGGAAGGTACCAAATACCATTCTCGACCTACTAGATCCCTAAGATATTATGCATCACCTTTTTCACATGATTTCGGGGACTCCAACCGAATCAAGTTGCTTGTTGTTAGACCCAATTCATTAACCAAATCATAGAGCAGACTACCACGCCCCATGACTTATGAGATAGAGAAACAGGTATGCATTCACTTCGTTCACAATAATAATGCAGGTTCATTTTAATCCAAACGTGCCACGACTTGTGAGACCACGTATGGGTGAAATCAACTTCCTCACTACATAATAGTGGATGGAAGACATGTAATAACAATTCTTTGTTTATTTCCATTTTTGGGTCTAATATTTTAACTTGGTCCAATCAAGTGAGTGTTATTTGTTATTTATATGACCGAGACCTCATCAGATTTCATATTTTTCATGCGTGATATTCTAAATATTAAAAACATTAATTAAAATTCATGGAACGTAAAAATGAAAGTGTAGCACGCCACTATTGGGTAATCAAAAGCCGCCTATGCGATCTATCAAGCTCATAGTAGATCTATGGTGAGTCTAGGGTAGGCCCATTAACATACTATGGGCTTTGTAATCTCTCTTTATTTCTTCATCTCCTCCGTGGGCTCCGTCCTTCGGACCTCTTCTCCATGAGCCAACCCATGGCTCCTCCTTAGGCCTCTATTGTCTGCGCTAGTCCTTTCAATTGTTACAAAAAATAAAACTAAACCTCCCTAACCAATTACACTTATTACAACTAAAAAGAAACCCCAAATAGAAGTTGCGGGAAGTATATAAATAGGGAGAAAGCATGCCTTAAATAATTAGGCTAATACAAAGAGATAAGAAAATAAGTGGCACGCATGCCACAACCCAACAAAAAAGAAACAAATTAACAAACTTAACCCAATGGATTTAGTGATTGTCCATGTTAATCAAAATAACAAAAAAACCCATTTATTTTCAAAATAAACATGCACAAGAAATATAACACAAACCATGCATTATAATAACAATATCCAATATCATATATGAATCACATATCCAATTCGAGGGTTTTTATATTAAAAATAATGCAACTTATTTATGGACATAAGTGCAACCGATACAAAAAATTAATTCTTGTTTGAGAATCCATTCAAATTAATTTTAGTAATTTAATTTTCAAAAATAGCACATCTCAACCAAAAATTAAATTCCCCAAAATTTACTGTTTTAGAAAAATATGCAGAAAATTCTGAAAAAAAAAAAGATTCTGAAAAAACATAAAGCAGACATCAGCAAACAGTGCGCGCACCCCGCGCATTCCAGCGCAGACGTGCATGCGCCCTTGCTAGCACGCATTCCCGCAGGCGTGTGCTTGTCGGCACATCTACTGCCATTTTTTTCATTTTTTCAAACTTTTTGTTTTTTTTTCTAATGGAATTTAAATCAAACCTAATTTAATTTATAAGTCCAATATTAAAATATACTTTGATCCAATCAAAGGATCCATGCCTTCTATTTTCTCGCTTTTAGCTTATAATCCAATTCATATATCGGACCAAGCAGTTAAATTAATCCATTTAATTTTAATAGCTAACTTGAAATTCTAATTAATTCAATTAATAAAATTAAAGTCAGCCATCGAATGAATTGGTCTAAATAAATGATCTAATCATTTATTCTCTCCATGATTTGATTTAATTCAATTAAATTAATCCGACTCTTCTGGAATTAATCCCAAATTAATTCCATCCCATTATAGTGGTAGGATGTGACTCTTTAGGTTCACTCTCAGCTAGGCTTGGGCGTGTGCGACCAACAAAATTAATTAAATCTATTTTAATTAATTATTTTAAATTATCCCATAATCAGAAATAGCTAGTTACCATGGGTGGTCGTGTAGCAATGATCCATGGTACTAGAAACTAGGTGAATAGCAGTGTGAACATGTAGGCTCTAAATATGTACGAGTACGGTCCTACTGCCAACCATTTTCCGATCATAGAATTGGTCATGGAATTGGGTGTCGGTTCCCATTTTTGACTAGGCAACAATGCTTAATACTCGAGAAACATTTACTCTACTCACCTGATCTTAAAAACTATGCCTAATCGATCTATCATTTTGGCTAAATCTTTTAGAGTCTAACTTATCTTAGTGTTAATAGGAGAACTCACTAACATATACTAACAGGGGATAGATCTCTCTTGGAATCCACCGTCCTTGCTACATACTTGAAATGCACTGGATAAGGATTATGACGATCATGTGTCATGACATAGTCACCGCTCGCCAGATCTAAGATACAGTCTTCATATGCACGTTACTGGCATGATTACTCAGGTCCGAGGACTAATCTCGTACTATCAAAACTAAAAAATCCCAGTCATACCGATCAAGCCTTAATAGTTTCCATATGACGATTCCCGTGAGTCAGTTCAGTCAGTCGGCTATCTTCCCAATCCACTAAAATAACAAAGAAGACCTACGCCTCCTACCAACGAAACACGGCTGCAATACTTAGTGCAAGTCTCTATAAAACTTTTGATGCCCTATTTTCATGTTCGCCCCTTGGAACGTATCAGGCCGAGACCCTCATGAGTTGGTTTCATAGCTGTCAAATCTATGCATAGCCCAAGTCCATGAGTTTCACCTTTCGATCTGTGGGCATTTGGTTGTGACACTGAAAATCCCATTCAACATCAGTGGTAAAAAAAATAAAATCACTGCCAACTTGATGAACTCTTACCGTATTCATCAATCTAATATTATTCGATAAAGATTGGAGACTGATTAACAACCAATCTAACTAGCCTTTTTTCATTCATTCCAACAACGTCATGGCTCGTTTGTATTGTACATGTACAAACTTAAGGTGGTCTACTTGTTGAAATGCATAAGTGGACGTCATCCCGATTCTCTTTCCCACATTGCTCCTTTAAATATAAGTATGACTCTAAATTAGTAATTTTCACGACAAGGGCTCTAAGGTCTGGCACTTTGGGGCATTGTGGTTGAAGGTAGACGACTATGTGAAGATCATTTCTGATAGTGGGAAGGTTGTTTGTACCTCTTTTAACATTAAACATCTACTTAGCGAGTCTAAAGCTGCAGGATGTAACTAGCTATATAGACCAAGTGATCATTTGGACACTTGAAATGGATGATTAAAGAGCTTGAAGAAAGGATAAAATTTCTAAAGTCTTGACCATTGACTAAAAATGCTGAAAAAATGATGAGAGGAAATTGAGAGATGTTTTATGGAAGATGAGATCATCTAGAAACGAAGAGGCAAAGAAGATTGGTTAAAAGAGGATGATTGAGACTCAAGGTTGTTTCATTTAAATCATCTCATAGGCATCAACTGAACAAGATCGATGGACTCGAAAATGATGAGTGTACGTGGTGTCAAGAAAAAGAGTAGACTAAGAGCATCTCATAGGCATCAATTTTTCCGATGAATTATTCATCTTGGCATACCCCTCTCCAACGATCATTGGTGAGGTAGTAAACACAGGTGAACGTAAGGTATCAAAGGAGATGAAATGACCGTTCAAAGAACCCTACAAAGAGAAGGAGATTGTAGAAGCTATCTCACAAATGTCACCTTTGAAATCACCCAGGCCCAATGGTATGCCCCAGATCTTTTGTCACAAATTTTAGCATTCATAAGAAAAAAATATCTCTTTTGTCATTCTTGACTTGTTGCATAATCAATGGTTTGATCTTTCGCTGGATCTTACTCATATACTTCTAATTCCAAAATGTGATAAGCTTGATTCAGTTTAATGTTTTCGACCTATTAGCTTTTGCAATGTCATTTATAGATTGCATAAAAAATCATAGCTAGATTAAACCTTTTCTGTTTTAATTATCTCATAATCACAATTGGCCTTTATTCCAGGTCGATTAATATCTATTAATTTTTTTCTTACTTATGATGCTAATCACTTCTTGAAATATGAGACAGGAGGAAAGAAAGGATATTTAACAATGAATATTGACATGAGCAACGTCTAGGACCTAGTTGAGTGGCTCTTCTTGGAGTCTATCTTATCAGACTGGGGTTTGATTACTCTTTTGTCCATCTCCTTTTGATGCTTGTTTTGTACTGTTAGTTATTCTTTTGTTCCTAATGGTGAGAATTTTGGACTAGTAAATCGCCTATTTCTAATACTCTTTGAGTCCATCACTCTTTCTCATCCTCAGCTAGAAGAGATTGTCCAACCAGAATGGTAAGTTTCATTCTTGATTATGCATAATCCAATTATGAGATAATATAAATTTTATATTTCACCCAATAGACATCTCTCATTTAATGATACATAAAAGACTTTATTGACCCATATACGTAATCTAAATTGTCCAACAATAATTGAAATCACTATTTAGATCATGCTAGGTTACATAAACGCTATACTAACATGATCACCACTAAGCCTAACTAAGTCCGTAGTCGTTACAATAATAGCCCCTCTATCACTAAGCCTTAGGATCTTCTTGTTTCAACTTTTTTATTCCTCATCATCACCTGCAAACCATTCACAGATTATGAATTCAGTTGTATCCAATACCATGAGTAGAATGGTGATTATGTTAATACTCAATTAAAAATTTTACCTTCATCGGAGAGAAGCTCAGGACACTCCCTCTTCCAATGACCCTTCTCTCAGCAATAAATGCAAACATCATTTGGTATCCTTGACTGACAAACAATCTTTCTTTTTCCTTTACCCCCGCCTAACAGCGTAACAGGATCACTTGAAGTGCTAGAAGCAGTAGAAGAAGTCTCATCACTCTTTCTCTCCCCCATTTGGCACCCTTGCCCTTCGCTTTAGAGATTGAAGCCTCTCCCACTAGTACTGGCTAATGCAGATTTTTCAACCGTTGTCTTGTACTGGACCAACATATTAATTAACTCATGAAGGTTTTTCTCAATCCCATTCATGTTATAGTTGATAATAAATTGATCGAAAAAGGGTGGTAGTGATCGTAAGATCACGTTCATTCTCGAAATCAGCCTGGAGGTCTTTCAACTTTTCTACTAGGGATAGTATGATCACACGATGCTCTCATACGGACAATCCCTTAACTATTCTAGCACCAAAGAATTCCTTCATACAGTATTGCATAAAGTTCATTCATGTGGTGCATTATTGACCATACATCTTTGTACCTCTCGTACTGTTTCTAGATCTTGTTACTCATCATGCCCAGTACGATACTGCGTACTATCCAGTTGTCCTCATGCCACTGAGTAAATTTCTCGAGCGTCAAATGTTTTCCTAGCAAGAACCCTTTTTGCAAAGTACGAGTTAGACTTATCCAGAACATAAGTTTAGTTCTCGAAATCTTGGATTATCCTCAGATTTCTCAGCCAATTTGAATAATTTGTTCCATGAAATTTATTATCCTCAAGTATGCTATTAAGTGGATTCTTAGACATCTACTGTAAACACAAAAATTATTAGATTATTATAAATTTATGTTAAAGTCAACGATTTGGACTTCAATCATTAACCCTCCCACTATTTCTATAAAAACCATCACTCTCAAATGGGTTTTCGAAAGACCTTTACTTAGTGGGCTTAGAGTCCACAAGCAAAATTCTCACTGTTTATTTCTATTTTTGGGTCTAATATTTTAACTTGGTCCAACAAGTGAGGGTTTTTTGTTATTTATGTGACCGAGACCTCATCATTTTTTAATATTTTTCATGCATAATATTCTAAATATTAAAAATATTAATTAAAATGCATGGAACGCAAAAATAAAAGTCTAGCACGGCACTACTGGATAATCAAAAGCCGCCTATGTGATCTACTGAGCTCATAGTAGATCTATGGTCAGTCTAGGGTAGGCTCATTAACATAGTATGGGCTTTGTAATCTCTCTTTATTTCTTCAGCTCCTTCGTTGGCTACGTTCTTTGGACCTCTTCTCCATAAAGCCAACCCATGGCTCCTCCATAGGCCTCTATTGTCTGAGCTAGTTTTTTCAATTGTTACAAAAAATAAAACTAAATCTCCCTAACCTACTACACTTATTACGACTAAAAAGAAATCCCCAACAGAAGTAGCGGAAAGTACATAAATAGGAAGAAAACATGCCTTAAATAATTAGTCTAAAAATAGAGAGATAAGAAGATAAGTGGCACGCATGCCACAACCCAACAGAAAATAAACCATCCAATGGATTTTGTGATCATCCATGTTAATCAAATTAACAAAAAAGCATATTTCTTTTTAAAATAAACATGCACAAAAAATATAACACAAACCATGCATTATAATAATAATATCCAATGTCATATATTAATCACATATCCAATCCAAGGGTTTTTCTATTAAAACTAATGCAACTTATTTATGGACATAAGTGCAACCGATACAAAAAATTAATTCTTGTTTGAGAACCCATTGAAATTAATTTTAGTAATTTAATTTTAAAGAATACCACATCTCAATCAAAAATTAAATTCCCCAAAATTTACTTTTTAGAAAAATATGCAGAAATTTCAGAAAAAATAAAAATTTTGAAAAAACATAAAGCACATGAGCAAAAACTGCGCGCACCCCGCTTGTGGATCTGCTTCCAGTGCACGCCCGGGCGTCCAGCGCAGACATGCATGTGCCCTTCCTAGCACGCATGTCCGCAGGAGTGTGCGCCCGGCCATGCGCTTGTCGACACATCTACTGCCATTTGTTTTATTTTTTTGAAACTTTTTGGGTTGTTTTCTAATTTTTCAAGAATCAATTATATTTTAGATATTCCAAAATTTAAGAAAAATTCTAAAGCCCAAACTTAAATGCAAAATTAAATCTTGACCCAATGGGTGTACCCTTAATCTTTTCCCTGACATTTGGTGTAAAAATAAAATAATGAAGGCCAATAATTCGGAGGAAAAATAAATAAGAGGGACAAAAATCCACAGTATGTTCTACTACAAGCGTTGATTCCTCATTCTGTATCATTCGCAGTGAGATCTCGATTTAGAGACCCTCCAAAGACTAACATACCATCAATAATGGATGTGGAGATTTTGTACTAGCAAAAACTCAACAAATGTGCAAAGAATCAACAACGTTATTGTTTAACATTTTATGCTTTGTTCCTCTTTGGATCTCTAAGATCTTAAGAGGGTTTTTGGAGAGAAAATAGGAGTAAAATTTCATGGGTATATTTTTGCTGCAGCTGCTGGTCGGTTGTGAGTATTTTAGAAACTTTATATGTGACCTAGTCACAAGATACCAAGGAGCTTTAACCTAGAAAGATTTTTTCAACCATCTAACACCTCTATGCCACACCACACCCAAGGAGGAGTTTTGACTCTTTAACCTAGCCATGGCCTAATAAAGGACTTGGGCTTGCATTTTCATGTACCGAGTTTGATTAATTAAAACTAAATCAAGCCCACGTCTAATGGACTTTAAATCAAACCTAATGTAATTTATAAGTCCAATATTAAAATATACTTTGATCCAATTAAAGGATCCAAGCCTTTTATTTTCTCATTTTTAACTTATAAATCCAATTCATAAATCAAACCAAGCCCAGTAATATTAATCCAATTAATTTTAATAGCTAACTTGAAATTCAAATTAATCCAATTAATTAAACTAAAGTCATCCATCGAATGAATTAGTCTAAATAAATGATCCAATCATTCATTCTCTCCAAGATTTAACTTAATTCAATTAAATTAATCCGACTCTTTGGAATTAATTCCAAATGAATTTCATCCCATTATAGTGGTAGGGTGTGATTCTTTAAGTTCACCCTTAACTAGACATGGGCATGTGCGAATAACAAAATTAATTAAATCTAATTTAATTAATTATTTTGAATTAACCCATAATCAGAAATAGCTAATTAGCATGGGTGGTCGTGTAACAACGGTCCACGGTACTAGAAACTAGGTGAATAGCAGGGTGAACATGTAGGCTCTGAATCTGTACAAGTACGGTCCTACTGTCAACCATCTTCCGGTCTTGGAATCGAGCATCGAATTGGATGTCGGTTCCCATCCTTAACTAGGCAGTAATGCTTAATACTTGAGACGCATTTACTCTACTGATCTGATGTTAAAACTATCCCTGATCGATCAATCATTTTGGCTAAATACTTTTAGAGTCTAAACTATCTTAGAGCGCATAAGAGAACTCATTGACATATATTCACAGGAGATAGATCCTTTGTTGGATCCACCGTCCTTACTAAATACTCAAAATGCACTAGATAAGGCTAATGAGGATAATGTCTCACGACACAATCACCACTCGCCATATCTAAGATACAGTCTTCATATGCATGTGAGTAGCATGATTATTCAAGTCCGATGACTAATCTCGTACTATCAGAACCAAAAAATCCCAGTCATACTGATCAAGCCTTAATAGTTTCCATATGACGATTCCTACAAGTTAGTTGAGTCAGTCAACTACCTTCCGAACTAATACACTAAAATAGCAAAGAATACCTACGTCTCTTTCCGACGAAACACGGCTGCGATACTTAGTACAAGACTCCATAGGACCTTTGATGCCCTATTTCTAGGTTCTCGACATGGAACGCATCAGGCCGAGACCCTCATGTGTTGGTTTTATAGCTGTAAAATCTATGCATAGCCCAACTCCACGAGTTTCACCTTTCGATCTGTGGGCATTTGGTTGTGATATTGAAAACCTCGTTCAATATCAGTGGGACCGATTAAAGAGAAAGACCTAAGGGCATTAAACAAAATAAGACACACTGCCAACTTGATGATCTCTTACCGTATTCATCAATCTAATATTATTCGATAAAGATTGCCGAATGATTAACAACCAATTTAACTGGCTCTTTGTTATTCATTCCGAAAATGTCATGGCTCGTTTGGATTGTACATTTGCAAACTCAAGGTGGTCTATTTGATCAAATGCGAAAGTAGACGTCATCCCGATTCAATTGTCTGACTATGCTCCTTTAAATATAAGTATGACTTTAAATCAACAATTTTCACGACAACTACTCTAAGGTGTAGCGCTTTGGGGCAATTTGGTTGAAGGTAGACGAGTGTGTGAAGATGATTTTTCATAGTGGGAAGGTTGTTTGTACCTCTTTTAACATTAAACATCTACATAGCGAGTCTAATGCTGTAGGATGTAACTGGCTAGATAGAGCAAGTGCTCATTTGGACACTTGAAATGGATGATTAAAGAGCTTGAAGAAATGATTATATTTCTAGAGTCTTGACCATTGATTGAAAATGCTGAAAAAATGTTTAGAGGAAATTGAGAGATGTTTTATGGAAGATGAGATCATCTAGAAACAAAGAGGCAAAGAAGATTGGTTAAAAGAGAATGATTGAGACTCAATGCTATTTCATTTTAAAGCATCTCATAGGCATCAGCTGAACAAGATTGATGGACTGCAAAATGATGAGTGTACGTGGTGTCAAGAAAAAGAGTAGATTGTGAGCATCATTGTCAATTTTTTTGATGAATTATTCACCTTGGCATACCCCTCTCCGACGATCATTGACGAGGTAGTAAACACAGGTGAACGTAAGGTATCAAAGGAGATGAAATGACCGTTCAAAGAACCCTACAAAGAGAAGGAGATTGTAGAAGCTATCTCACAAATGTCTCCTTTGAAATCACCCAGACCCAATGGTATTGCCCAAATCTTTTGTAACAAATTTTAGCATATCATAAGAAAAAAATATCTCTTTTGTCATTCTTAACTTGTTGCACAATCAATGGTTTGATCCTTCGCTGAATCTTACTCATATACTTCTAATTCCAAAATGTGACAAGCTTGATTCCGTTTAATGTTTCCAACCTATTAGCTTTTGCAATGTCATTTATAGAGTGCATAAAAAACCATAGCTAGATTAAACCTTTTCTGTTTTAATTATCTCATAATCACAATTAGACTTTATACCAGGTCGATTAATATCTGTTAATATTTTTCTTACTTATGATGCTAATCACTTCTTTAAATTTGAGATAGGAGGAAAGAAAGGCTATTTAATAATGAATCTTGACATGAGCAACGTCTAGGACCTAGTTGAGTGGCTCTTCTGGGAGTCTATCTTGTTAGACTAGGGTTTGAGTACTCTTTTGTCCATCTCCTTTTAATGCTTGTTTTATACTGTTAGTTATTCTTTTGCTCTTAATGATGAGAATTTTGGACTAGTAAAGCTGTCTAGGGGAATCAAACAAGAAGACCCCCTATCGCCTTACCTATTCTTATTTTGTGGAGAAGTTCTCAGTGGAATGTTAAAAGCAGCTAAATCACTGGGTTTGATCGAGGGAGTTTGAATGGCAACCATGGCACTCCGAATATCTCACCTATTCTTGGTTGAAGATACCCTTGTGTTTTTTGCTAGGCCACATCGTCATCCTTCCACGGTACCGTACTATACCGATACACACAAGCATTGGGGGTAGATTATTAATCTTAAAAAATCAAGCACAGGGTTTAGTAGGAACATATGCAATGAACACCACTTGGCCGTAGCGAAAGTCAAAACTTGGGGTAACCGGCAGTGGTTGACGCTTGAAGAAAGAAGTATTAATGTGCTTGAATTAACGATAAGATTTGATAAAGAGTACAAGGCTAGAAGAAGAACATGCTCTCCCAAGCGAGTAAGGAGACTCTCCTAAAGGCAATTATTCAATCTATCCTAATGTATCCTATATCATGCTTAAAATTTTGCTCATCACCTATTCATGAGATTGAAGGCATGATGTCTAACTTCTGGTGGGATAAGAAAGGCAACAGAAGAGAGCATTAGGTATCGTGGAACACTTTGTGCATTTTGCGATAATGCATTACCCACATTGAGCAATCGGGTAAAGCACAAGGTTGAAGTCTGTAAAGTTTGCCCTGTGTAAAGCGAGTAAGGAGACTCTCCTAAAGGCAATTATTCAATCTATCCCAATGTATCCTATATCATGCTTAAAATTTTGCTCATCACCTATTCATGAGATTGAAGGCATGATGTCTAACTTCTGGTGGGATAAGAAAGGCAACAGAAGAGAGCATTAGGTATCGTGGAACACTTTGTGCATTTTGCGATAATTCATTACCCACATTGAGCAATCGGGTAAAGCATAAGGTTGAAGTCTGTAAAGTTTGCCCTGTGTAAAGCGGAGGATGAAACACTCAACTATGTCTCTTAAAGTATACATTTTTCAAGCAGATCTAGGCATTGTCACTTATTCCTAATCTAATTATTTTAGCCCTTTATCTAAACTGTGACTACTAGTATCAAATTCTTGTATGTCACTTCGGCGTTTAGAAGCTGATTCATTTGTTACTATATGTTGGAATATCTAAATCACCGCAACAAGTGTTTGATGGAGTCATCAAGTTCTCACCCTGTTGGAAATACTGAGAAAAATGGAAGAACAAAAGTGAAGATTGGCGTGGGATGATGTTGTTGCTGGTGTTTCTTTTTCTGTACAGAGCAGAGGAGCAAGGAAGAAGACGCGTTCTTTTGCTATTACGTTTTTACTTCATTTCTTTCTTTTACATTTTTATTAGTTGAGTGATGACTTGTACGCCACATAGCGCTTACGTGGATTCGGTTGGATAGCTTAGTTGCAGGTTCTTATTCTGTTCAACCTCCTCCTTCTTCTTTGTGTATTTAAGGACTGTAAATTGCAATTTGCAGAATGAATGAATTACAATCTTCACTCTGATAATGGCCTTCTCAATCAATTATTTGTCCTCTTTCTACTTTCAATATTTTGACATGGTATCAGAGCTTTCTTCGTGAAGGTCTCTTGATATCTCTCTTTACTGTGTCTATTACTATATCTTGTGCTCTGCCATGGTGACGGCAGAATTCAGCAATTCAGCTGGTAATGAAGCCACTTCGCGTGGCAATATTGATCCGGATTTTATGCAACTCCAATCTTCAGATCACCGTGGGATGGTGATGGTGTCTGCCTTACTTACAGGCAACAATTATTTTGCTTGGAGCCGTGCTGTTAAAAGAGCACTCACAGCAAAAATGAAAATAGACTTCGTTGATGGAACAGTAGTGCGACCAGCTGCAAACACAGCTGAGTTTAACAGATGGAATCGCATAGATTCCGTGGTCACTACCTGGATTTTGAATTGTATGAAAAAATATTTAGCACAATCCTTCATGTATGTAGGATCTGCTCGAGAGCTTTGGATTGAGCTAGAAGCTCGATATGGGGAAAGCAACAACCCCATGATCTATCAGCTGCAAAGGGAAATTGGGCAAGTTACACAAGAAAACATGTCTGTAACTGAGTATTATACTAAATTGAAGCGACTGTGGGACGAGCTTATGTGCTTGGCACCAGCACCAAAATGCATATGTACAGGTTGTACATGTGGAGTGAATAAAGCCATGGCAGAAATGAGTGCATCGAATCACTTGATACAATTTTTGGTTGGTCTGAATAATGTATATGACCAAGCTAGAAGCCAGATACTGCTCTTAGAACCCGTGCCTACGGTTACCAAAGCTTACTCTATGTTGATCAGAATAGAAAAACAGATGAACTTGAACAACGTAGAATTCAACAGTGGTGCAGCTTTTCATGTTAAAGGCTACAATTATAAGAAGAAACCTGCTTTTGACAGAAGGCAGGTGATATGTGAGCATTGTCAAAGGATAGGGCATACAAAGGACTCATGCTTCATGCTGCATGGAATACCAGATTAGTATAAGGATATGGTAGATCAGAGGAAGAAAACTGGTGCAAAAGGGAGAGGGTACAGTGCTATGGTGACTAATGAACCTAACTTGAAAGTGACTGATAGCAATTATCCACACTTGAATGATCTTATACGTTTGAAGATGAAGAAGCTTATGAACAATAACACAACATCAGATCCTCTCAAAATTAACTTTGCACAGCTTGATAACTTTGTAGGTAACAATACTATTTCTACCTCTGTGATTTCTAGTGCTTAGATTATAGATAGTGGCGCAACTAATCACATTTGTGCAGATGTCAGTCTTTTTTACTCTTATACTAAGCTCACAAATCCTCCAGTCATTCACTTACTTAATGGCCATTCACAGAAAGTGTCTCACATAGGCTCTGTTAAGCTTACATCTGAGATCAAACTATCTCATGTCCTTGACATACCTGAGTTTTCTGTCAATCTTCTCTCAATTAGACAATTGTGTGCTGCTTCATCTATTCAATTCAACTTTCAAGCGTCTTGTTGCACTCTGCAGGACCTGAAGACTGATAAAGTCCTTACCACAGCTTACTTGATAAGGAACCTTTACATTCTTGATCCAGATTTGTATCAGAAACGCATGATTCCTTGAAATCAGTGTGTAGTTCACATTCTTGTATCTCTGATTTGAGTCAGTCAACTCTTTGGCATCAAAGGCTTGGACATTTGTCCATTGGCTCAATGAAACGTATATCAAACTTACCTCAACTGGACTATACATTAAGCTCTTGTGAAATTTGTCCCTTAGCCAAAATGCATAAACTCCCTTTTAATTGTAGTAAAATATGATCCAATTCTGCCTTCTCTCTTTTACATCTTGACATTTGGAGGCCGTATAGGGAACCCACTACAAATGGGTGTCATTACTTCCTAACAATTGTTGATGATTTCACTCAAACCACATGGACTTTTTTCATGAAATACAAAAGTCTCTATAGTGTCTCTATTGTACTAAATTGGGCGGCGCACAAAGTAATGTAACTCTAAGGAAAAAATTGCACCTTTTGTCCCATAAGGGCCCTTTTCAATTTAGTTCCATTTATTGCAATTTTCTCACATTGCATCTTATGAGTTGATAAGTTTCTCAACTGTAGTCCTCAAGTGCAGTTTTAGCTAATAATTGACAAAATATAAATGAAAATGCACGTGAGATTGCTAAAGGCTAAATTCATTATTGGATGGCAAATAGATGTGAGGACAAAAATTAAATAATATTTTCATCTAATGAGATACAATATGAGAAAATCGTAACAAATGGGAAGAAATTGGAAAAGGCCCTATATACACTACAAAAAAAGTCGGGATTTGGCACGGGTAAGGGTGTCATTCCAAAACCCGTTCCATATTGGAACGGGCTTTGGAACACATGAGAAACGGATATTGATAGATGACGTCATGATACACTTTTTTTTAGGTAACAATTTTGGAATGTCAAAACCGTTTACTAACCGTTACACACTCCGTTCCAAAGAAAACTGAAAAATAGTAACGGTTAATATTTGAAACTCGTTTGGAATAGATAATTAAAATTATGAACGGTCTTGCATTAACCGTTCCTATATGTGTGACAATGAATATCCAGAAGATGATAATTAGAAAATGTATTCCAAAGAAGGTACAATTTGGAACGGTTTTAGTATACACTTAATGAATTATGTGAAAAATCATTCCAAATTATGAGTTTTACTTAAGAAGTATTGTGTTTCGGAAAACTTCTCCAAAACCCACTACAAATTGGAATGGTTTTTGGCGTGGATTTTGTACACAATTTAAAAATAATGTTCTCACACAAATAAAATTATTTTTGAAAACAAAAAATAAATTTTCCTATTTATGAACTGTCCAGAAACCAACAAACTGTTCCAAAGGTCATTCCAACTTTGAATGGACTTTAAGAAAATCATTCCTAAATACATTACAATACCCTAAATAAAATAGGAGGGAAAAATAAAAATTTAGGAGCGGCCAATTTATTTTGATCGTTCCAAAATCAGTTCAAAAATTTTAATTTCGCACCAAATGAAAAATGGTGAGAAAATCAAACTTAGGAACGATTTTCAAATATTTCACTGTTCATGAAAAGAATTTAAATAAAATCGTGCCTAAATTTATAAACTATCAATTCCAAAATATATCCACAGATTCCTAATTCACTTCCGGATTGCGATATTGCAATCTGTGACCCTGATTAATCTCAAATTTAAACGCATACCAATACTTTCCATAGGTGAACATTGGGCTGACTAAAATTACATGATCTGATGACCAATTGCGTCGTTTTTATCATCGTTAATTGTGTATTAGATACGATATCTCAGTATCTATATAACAAAAATGTCCAAAATTTCAATGAATGCAGTTTTTGACGATTTAATAATATCCAATGGTCTAATTAGGCAATCCAATACAACAGTATAAGATATTACTTACATTTATGTAAGGGCTGAGGTGAAATTACATAAATCAAAAATCAAAGATGGCAGAAATATGATACCTTCATTTTCTATAAATTCAGTTGAAATGTTCTTCACTTGAGGCTCCGACACAGGAGCCCTCTAATTCGTCCACACCACACTGAAATTTTAGATTTGGGATCACGTGCGTTTTAGCTATTATACACATTCACATTTCTTTATCTAAAAGATATGATCTTGTAATTTATAAATTTATCTTTATTCTACTAACATATATAATGCAGGATGAAATAAAGAAAAGGGACATGTACCACGTAATTGTACAAAACAATGAAAAAAAGCAGGATGTAAGAGTGAAGTAACGTCCACTATAGAAAGACATGGTTCCTTTAACTGTAATAATATAATAAATACCAATCGAAGCAATATACAAGCCATCTCAATAAGAAGGACTAGTGGGTTGGATATTACAAAAAATAAAGAATAATGCATTAAATACAAATGATAACGTAAAAATTGTATAATACCTTACATAAATGACTTGTGAATATTTTTTTAGTAATGCAAAACTATGCAGTATAACTAATATTCTTCAACCAAGATTTTCAAGTAACAGTACTATTCTCCATCTAATCCAATCAATTAAACTTCAAGTCATCCATTCATTCAGTTGCTGGAAACATAACCATGATAACATCTTTATACCAAAAAAAAAAAAAATTGGTCGGAAAATATTCTATCCCAAAGTCACCATAATTTGGTAATTTTGTTATTAGTTCGTGGGATGCATATTCCGATGTTTTTTTTTGTTTCTGTCAAGAAAACCATTGGAAATTATTTTCGACGCCTATTTTTCGTGTAGGATGTAAACCCTCGTGGTATCCTCTTTACACAAAGTAGAACATAATCAACTATTACAGTGATAGGAGTACGAAACTCGTTAAGATAGACCAGAATATTACAGATCTCAAAAATTATAACAACAGTTGAAGAATAATTAAAATATCAATATTTGTATGAAAATGGCTCAGGATATACCCGATCTAATCAATAGGGAACACAATCACAAGTCACCGTACCCACAACAACAGAACCAAGACCATAGTGGCTCCTCAACACACAACAGAGCCTCAAATCACAAAGATCAATTTATAGTCACCTCAGACCCACCACTCACATTCACTTAGAACTTAGAGATTAGAAGGAGAAAAACAGATTTTCAGTTTTTGTGTAATAAGACAGAGGAGTCAGGCTCCTCTTTATAAGGGTGACAAAACAGCAGGGAGGGAAAGATTGGGTCGCTTCCCTAAAGCCATTGATTTGGCTTTGGAAAGCCACCATTGACAGTGGTGGTAAAGAAGGGAAGAAGACGAAGCAGCCATGGAAAGTTTCAGAGAGAGAGAGAGAGAGATCAAAATCGACGGAAGAGAGGAAGAAGAGAGGGATAATGGATTTACGGTTAGGGTTAAGACAATATATAGTAAGTAACCTGGGTCGGGTAGTGGTGGTGGGTCAGGTTCGGGTAGAGGGCCTTCGGGTGGGTTGGTTCGGCTGATGGGCCTTCAAGTGGGCTTGGCATATATTTAGGTATTGGGCCACATAAATTGTAACATACCCCACCTTGGACCAAATACCCAAAAGAGAGGTAGGTTAGGGGTTAATTTGGATCTGGTCATTTCATCATTGCCATAAAATTCCTTGGGTGTACCTGCAGAATTACGAGAAAAAACTTTGGCAGCAAAACCGTTAGTCAAGAAATAGGCTTAGGTTTCTTAAACACTTAATGAATTTATCTATATGCAAGCATTTTGTACCCATGTCTGCTGGGTTTTCTTTAGTCCTAATTTTTTCTAACTTTATGACTTCTTTACTCACAATATCTCGAATGAAATGGAATCTAACATCAATGTATTTTGTTCTATCGTGGAAAATAGGATTTTTACAAAGTTGGATAGAGAATTGGCTATCAGAGAGCACTATGAGTTTTTCTTTAGAGAAACCTATTTCCTTTATTAAACAATCTAACCATATAGCCCACTAGAAAAATTGATGGGGGGAAAGTTGACCAAAGAATTGCATTTTCTGAAAGTGCTAGCTTGGTCATAATTAGACTCTTCTCTATTTGGAACGGATTGAAGAGTTACATTATATATAATAAAATGTATCTAGACACATTCTTGTTTATCTATTCAAGGTATATAAATATATTTTATTTTTGATTATTAGGGTAATAATTTGACTGCCCCCTTCATCTCCTCTTGGGTGAGTTTTTCGATGTTGATTCCTTCTAGCAAAGGAATCATGGTCTCATTTTTTGGTGTGATGTGGATCATGATTAGAGGATTCCTATGTTGGAATTTCTTATCAATGTTCAACGAAACTAGTCGGTTGGAAGCTCCAAATTTTAGAGATACATTTCGATTTTAATTCTCGCTTGTACATTTATTTTTCCATCCATAGCCTCATATGATTATATTTTATTGTTGCGTAATATTTCATACTACATCAAACGGCCGGAAATTCCAAGGGTACACCCTTTGTTTTTGTTTGTTTTTACCCTTCAGATTTTATTTTTATACGTTTTAATTTATCGCTACCACTAGCGCGTTTTTCCAGACCATACCATGCGAACTTTCAAATGGCATCAGAGTCCAGTTCAATATAGAGGTTATCAATTTTATGTGAGTGAACATGCCAACGTGTTTTAATATTTTTTAAAGCATGTTTTATTGCTTATTTTATTGATAATTATGTGTAGAAATTAACTTGTTTCATTTTGTGATTAATTAGATGATTTTAGTATTTAAGAAAAATTGAATCTTTCTGTAAATACTTGATTTTTATTTTTCAATTTAATGTGTAGAATTAAAACAAAAAAAATAAGCACTGTAGTAGCAAACTGCCGGTTAGCGCACAACTGCCCTTTCGCAAAGGTAGGTTAAAATTACTTTATTAATATGGTTTATTTTTCTGTATTGGATGTACATTATTTTATTATCCTTTTGATTGTAATTTTAAACTTGTGTTTTTTGCATATAATTATTTTTTTAATGTTGGATATCATGATTTTTCTTATGCATGGATGTATTATTTTATGTCAAGCATGTTTAATTGGATTATTTTTCTAGTTGGAAGAAAATGGATGATCATGGACTCCTTGACCATTTTAATGTATTTATTTATTCTTGAGTCCTTGACCGTTTTAATGTATTTATTTATTCTGTTTCTGTTGGACGGGGTCGTGTGCGCATTTATTATCTCTCTCCTTCTCTTGTTTTTGCCTTGGAAATAAGGCTTACTTTCCTCCCTATTATGTACTCCCCCTAACTGCTGATCAGGATTTTTTTGTAAATTGTAATGAGAGTAGAATAGGTTTTTGGTGAGGATTTTTATTTTTACAAAATCAAGTCCATGGAGAAGGAGCCCCATGGAGGACTTACAAGGCCCATCTATATGTTAATGAATAAATTATATTTCTAATAGCTTAGGGTCACCCTAGACAGACCTTAGACTCACTCCGGTCTCAGTAGGCCGCATAGGTTGTGTTCGTGATCATCCAACAGGGATATGCTTAATTTTATTGCATGCAATGCGTTTAATGCTTTTATTTAAATGCATTTAAATATTGTAATTTGTGCATGCAAACTTTAATGTGATGAGGTTTCGGTCAAACACTCAAAAATTTACTCACTTTGTTGAACCAAATTTAACTGTTGGCACCCTAAATGGACTTGATTCAAAATGGTTTGATGTATACAGGGTTTTCATCCACAATAATGTGGTGATGAAGCTACCACTACCCAAGTGTCATCTCACGAGTTGTGGCACATTTGGATTAGAGGTAAACTGCACCATTATTGTGATCAAAGGAACACACTCACTATTTTCCTGTCTCACGGGTCATGGGGAGCAAAAGCTGAGGTGTGATTTGGTTGATGGGTTAAGCCCATAATGGACTTGGATCGAAATGGCATTTCAATCCGTCCAGGCCTTCCATCCATAATAATATCATGAGGAAGCTACCACTTGCTAAAATAGGTGACATGAACGCCAATTGGATTGGAATTATTGTAATCTATTCTGACAAAAACTTGACTTTATTTAATATTATTCAGTGAATAAAATCAGTATTCGCTATTGGCATTTCATTGTTGTGCTCATTACATTTAGGTTTTCATTTCTTTCAAACATCACAACAAAACCCACAGTCACCTTAAACAACCGTGCAACAGTTGGACTGCGCATTTGATAGCGGTAATGAAACCAACTGTTTAGGGTTGGGTCTGAAATGTTCCAAGTCAAGGACCTTGAGAATGGATATTGAAGTGTTCTATGGAGACTTGCATTAAGAATCGCATTCATTTGATGAGTGTCGTGATTCATCCGCGACAGACGTGGGACGTCTATGCGATCTTAATAGGTCAATTGACTAGGTGTCGAATCGATTTTACTGACTAGCAGGGATCGTCATATGGAAGCCTTGGAGGCTTGGTCGGTATGACTTGAGTGCCCGGCTCTGATAATATGGGAGTAGTCCTCAGACTTGAAGAAATGCGGCAACACGTGCATGTGATGATTGTATCTTAGATTTGTGCGAGTGGTGATCGTGTCTTAGACATGGTTATCATAAGCCTAGTCTAGTTCATTCAAAGTATATAGCGAGAATAGTGAGTTTCAAGAAGAGGATCCGTCCCCTATCAAAACGTGATAGAGGTATCTCCTATACACTTGGAGATGCGTTAACGCTCTATAAACCTGTGGCCATAGTCATTAGTTGGAGACGAAAAAGTGGTTCCTAGGTCGAGCAATTTGGCGTAATGCGATCTAAAGTATTAAGCATAGACGCCTAGTCCAGAATGAGAACTGATACTTAATTTAATGTCCTAGAGTGATGCGGGTGACGGTAGATGAAAGGACCATACTCATGTGGATTCGAGAGCCTAAAAGCTCACATAATATTGGATTTCTTGATCAAGGGTTCATAAAAAATTATTTAAATTGGATTTAATTAATAATAGTGTTGGATACTAGCCCAAGCCTAGTTGAAGGGTGAATTTAAAGAGTCACACACAAATCACAGAGAAGGACGAGGAATTAATTGAGATTTAATTCTATAAGTAATAGAATTACTTATATATGAGAGGATCCACTGGATGGATAAGCCCAAGGATAAATTAATTGAATTAATTTATATTTAGCTTGCCCTTATTATTTAATAAATTGGACTTATTATTTAATAAATATTTATTGAGTTGATATATTTAATTAGATTAAATATATAATGGATATAAATAATTGGGCTTTAATTAAATTGAATTTAATTAAGATTGATAGGGCATTGTATTTTAATTAACTAAAATCGGTTCAAAACCATTTATTAAGTTGGTGGAAATGATTAGAAAAGAAAATTATTGACTAACAAATTCACCTTTAAAAAATGCCATGTTACTGATCCTTTATTTGGAATAAAGGATCTTATTACCTTATGGATGATTAAATGTACCTAGGTATATCGTAATGCATCCATACAAGGTATATATATGTTTACTAGTTATTCGGAATAACTAGTGAATACAAAGCAATAAAATAAAATCCTTGTCTCCAATTCCACCTCTCGGCCGAACCCCCTCTTGTGCATACTTTGGTGTGTTTTTCTCCTTAATTGTTTTCTAGCAAATAGAGTTTACGAATCCCAACTTCCCGTGTGCTGTGGATGTAGCTTTAGAGGGTTTTTAAATTGAAGCCTTGCATGAACGGATCAAATGAACGATGTTTGAAATAAATCAAATCAAAGGTGACTCTTGATTTATATTTATGTACCTCTCGTTTTTTATTCAACTAATTGTCCCATTAATTTTATTATTTTTGTTTATTTTGTTAACTACATTGAACGCCCGGAAACTCCAAGGGCGCACCCCATGGAATTTGATTTTATTGCGATTTCATTTTATTTACGCAATCTATTTTAACCGCTTCCGCTTGTGCGTTGCCAGGCCGATCCACTCGCACTTTTCGGTGCCCTTCCAAGTTGTATCAGGGCCCAGTTACTATGTAGGGGCTATGGTATAGTGTGAATAAGCATGAAATTTTATTGTTTATTGCTTTTGAAGCATGATATATTTTTTACTTATTCTTAGATAATTAAATGAGAAAATTAATTTGTTTAATTTTTGTGATTTTGGATGATTTAAGTATTTTATGAAAATTGGATTTTCTGATAAAATACTTATTTTAATTTTAATTTAATGTGTAAAAATAAAAAAAGAACTAGTACTGCACAGTGCACAGCGTACGTGCACGGGCGACTGTGTGGTCGCTGCGCTGCTGCTACTTCTGACGACTGATGGCTAGGCCGCTTTTCACCGTTTTAGCGAAAAATTGGATTTTTCAATTTGTGCACAGTTTTTGAAAAATATTTATTGTTGCTAATTTAATTTTGGAGAAAATTGAAATTTTTCTAGAATCAAATTGCTTTAATTAACTTGGTTTAATTGTGTGCATTGGATGTACAAGGCTTAATCATCCGTATGAATTGCAAATTTTAAACTTATTATTTTCTGCATATAATTGTTTGTCGTGATATTGGATATCGCGATATTTTTGGGATGTTCATTTTCTTGTCTAGCATGATTAATTGTTATTTTGTGCTAGAATGAATGTGAAGGGATGATCATGGAGCCCTACAAAGCATGTATGTCTTTTAAGTTTTGTTGGGTGGACCCATGTGCCCTTCTAATTTTATTTTCTCCTCCCTTCTCGATTTTGCCTTGGAATAATAAGGCTTGCGATGCCTCCTAATATACTACCCCCAATTTCTGATTAGAGTTTCTTATTCAAATTATAATGAGAGTAGTATAGGACGTTTGGACATATTTTTTCATTTCTAGCAACCCGATTGACAAGAAGGCCCATGGAGGAGGAGGCCCACGGAGAAGGCGACCATGGAGATATCACAAGACCCATCTATATGATGATGGGTAATATTACTTCGTAATAGTATAGGACCGTAATATTACTTCGTAATAGTATAGGACCACCTTAGACAGACCATAGACTCACTACGGGCTCAGTGGGTCACATAGGTTGGGCTCGTGATCATCCAACAGGGGTATGCTAGGTTCATTGCATGCGATGCGTTTATTAAATTCTATATATTATGCATGCAATTTGTACATATGATGTGGTTAGACCAAGTAGAATATTAGGCCCATAATGGACTTAGATCAAAATGATTTTGATCTGTTCAATCCTCCCATCCACAACAATGTGGTGAGGAAGCTACCGATGCTAAAGTGTGGCCTCACGAATCGTGGCACACTTGGAATAGAGGAAAACTGCACCGTTGTTTTTAACAAAGGAACATGTTCACCATTTCCCTGTCTCACGTATAAGGGGTGACAGATGAAACGTGCTTTGGTTAAGGGGTTGGGCCTAACACCGAGTAACATGATTTGCTTGGTGTCCTCGGTATCATGTGAAGAGGTGAGGCAAAAGATCTTGGGGATCTCATGGGACGAGAATGGTATAGGATACCTCCCATGACGTTTTTGCCATGTGAATCGTAAAAGTGGGGGATGGCAAATTCACTTGTGGGTCCCAAGCCCACTAGGAAAGGCTATTCCCGAAACACCACTTAAGAGTGGTGGGCTTTCGTATAAATAGTGGGAGAGTTAAAGAATCCTTTTTAACCATGATAATGGAGATTAATAAATTCAATGGCACTAACTACAACGACTGGCTGCGAAATATGAGGATTGTCCTAGATTTCGAGAACTAGGTCTATATTTTGGACAAACCACTCCCAACGGCCTTGCTGGATGGGTCATCTCCCGAAGAACATATCACATTAGAGAAAAGGCTTGAGGACAACCGCAAGGTCCGCAGTATCATATTGGCTTCGATGTCCAATGACATCAAAAGCAATATGATAGGTTGGATGATGTTCCCTCGATAATGCTCCGCATGAAGGAAGTTTATGCGGTTGTTGATAGGCATATTAGATATGCTACAACGAAAGTATTCTTAGGGACGAAGATGGCCGAAGGATCGTCGATACAAAGTCATGGGGTTAAGATGCTATTCCTAGTGGAGAAGCTCGAAAACCTTAAAGTTGGCTTGACAATGGTTGACGTGATTCTTCAGTCACTTCCCCCATCCTACAACCCATTTATTATTAACTACAACATGAATGGACTTGATAATTCTATTAATGAGTTCACTAATATGCTGGTCTAATTCAAGTCGATGACCCAAAAAATCTATGCTAGCGGTATTGGTAGGAGAGATTTCAATCTCCAGAGCGAAAGGCAAGAGCACCGGACCCTGGAAGAGGAAAAAGGGTAAGGGAAAAACCATCACAGCTATTGCTAATGCTTTGAGCGCCCCTACTGCTCCCATGAAAATGGGCAAAGGGAAAGGCAAGGTTGGCAGTTCTCAGCTGTTGAAGGCAAATGATATCTGCATTCATTGCTAAGAAAAGGGGCATTAGAAGAGGGATTGCCCACGACTCCTCTCCAACCTAGGTACATTTATGATTGAAGTGACTATGATAATTAATTCTGCTTCTTGGGTATTGGATACCGATTGTGGAGCTTTCTGAGAACATGGAGTGTGAATCAATCCCTTCTGCAATAACTTGCATGTGTTGGAAAGAAGTAGAAAGCTAAATAAGGTTGAGATGATTCTAAAGCTTGGCGATGGGAAGGCCGTCGCAGCGAATGCCGTAGGATCTCTCCAGTTAGTTATTAGCGATCGTATTTGGATAAAATTAAAAGACTGATATTATGTATCGAGCATGATCAAGATTATTATTTTCATTCCTATTTTGCTCAATAATGGTTATATATTTGCGATCAATAAAAATAATTTTTATTTGATGATTGATAATAACTATCATCTGCTTGGTACATTGGTAAATGGTGTTTATATTCTCCAACAGTCTAATTGGATTATGACTGCCCAACAAAAATGAAAATTAGATAATCATGAAACGCACAGTTATGGCATGCAAGGTTACGCCATATCTCAAAATAAAGGATGAGAAAGTTGGTAGATTCAAAGATTCTAGAGGTAGACAATTTGGACAACCTACCAACTTACAAATCCTGTCTAAAAGGAAAAATGACCAAGAAACCTTTTGTTGGACAAAGTGCGCTTGACAACGGTCTTAGGATTTGATCCATATAGACGTTTATGGACCATTAAATACTCCGGCTAGAGGAGGATTCTCGTACTTCATAACCTTGATCGATGATCACTCACAATATGGTTTTGTTTACCTAATGAGGTACAAGTCTGACGCCATTGGAAGGTTCAAGGAATACAGATTTGAAGTTGAGAATCAAACTGGCCATTGAATTAAAGCCCTTTGGTCGGACCGAGACGGAGAGTATTTAAGTGGTGAGTTCATTAATTATTTAAAGGAGAATGAAATGCTCTGTCAATGGACTCCTCCTGGAACGGCACAATTGAATGTCATGGCTAAAGAGGAACCGAACCCTGTTGGACATGGTTCTATCCATGATGCGTTTTACGGAATTTCCCTCTTCCTTCTAGGGTCATGCTCTTGACACGGCGGCCTACTTACTTAATTTGGTGCCATCTAAGACAGTGCCCCAGATGCCACATGAGATATGGTATGGCAAACCTACGTCCTACATGTACTTGAGAGTGTGGGGCAGTCCCGCATACGTCAAGAGGCTAGTGGAAGGCAAACTAGACTCGAGGTCTAATCTGTGAAAGTTTGTCGTATATCCAAAAGAAACTGCGAGATACTACTTCTATGATCCATCTGAGCAAAAGATTTTTATATCAAGGAACAAGTGTTCTTGGAAAAGGGATTTCTTGCAGCGAGCCGATGCGATGAGGTGCTACTTAAGGAAACAAGTCAGACCCTCAGCAGAATGAAAGAACATCATTTGAGCTTATAGTTCCCACTGATGGTGCTCCAGTCCTCCATAGGTCGACCAGGGAATCGCGACCACCTAATAGGTGCAGATTCTTGGGACTAACTAGTCAATTGGATAATGATCCAAGGACGTACTAAGAAGTGATGTCAGACATCGATTCTGATAAGTGGCTTAAGGCCATGAAATCCGAAATGGACTCGATGGATTCAAATCAAGTTTGGACACTCGTAGACCCCCCTAAAGGTGTTAAACCTATTGGGTGCAAATAGTTCTAGAAACGTAAGCTTGGAGTTGATGGAAAGGTTACAACCTTCATGGTTATGCTCGTGGAAAAGGATACACTCAATGACCCTGGGTTGATTTCGAGGAAGTCTATTCGCCTGTAGGCATGGCTAACTCCATTTGGATTTTGCTTGCCATAGGAGTATGGTATGACTATGAAATATGGCAAATGGACGTGAAAATGACATTTCTCAACGCTTTCACTAAGGAAGAGATCTACATTGATAAGCCGGAGGGTTTGATTCCCTCAGAGAAGAACAGAAGTTCTGTCGTTTTCAAGTGTCCATCTATGGCCTCAAATAAGCTTTCAGATGCTGGAACACAAGTTTTGATGAAGTTATACAGAGTTATGATTTCATCAAGAACGAATGTGATCCTTCTGTATACAAGAAGATCCCTGGGAGTGCAATTGCGTAGCTTATGTTATATGTAGATGATATCTTATTGATTGGGAATGGTGTTAAGATGTTAGGCAACATTAAAGTATGGTTTTCCACACAATTTTTTATGAAGGATATGGGTGATCCTCTTACATTCTTGGCATCAAGACCTATAGGGATAGATCTAGAAGGATGTTAGGACTAACCCAATCCTCGTATATTGAGAAATCTTGAAGAGATTCAAGATGTAGAACTCAAAATATGGATTCTTTCCCATAAGGCATGGGATTAAGATGTCCAAGAAGCAATCTCCCAAGACTGATGAGGAACCTAAAAGGATGTCGGACATCCCTTATGTTTCAGCCGTAGGAAACATTCGGCATGTTTTCCAGTGCACCAGGCCCGATGTCATGTACGCTTTCAGCCTGATGAGCAGATATCAGGTATGTGCCAGGGAAGCGCACAGGACCAGATTGAAGATAATACTTAAGTACCTTAAAGGGACTAAAGATGTGTTCTTGATTTACAGTAGTGGAGAATTGATATTGGAAGGCTATAGTGACGATATCTTGGAATCGGACGATGATGATTCCAAGTCTCAATCGAGTTTTGTATTCAAGCTGAATAATGTTGTGGTTGTTTGGAAAAAGTACCAAGTAGGATACCACAACAGATTCCATCACGGAAGCAGTTTTGATGAAACGTGCGGTTGGACGGTAAGACATCATTAGAAACTATAGTAGACCTACAAGAGCTAGCCGATATTGCAGATTACTCATTATCATAATAATCTGAAAGCATGTGTAATTGGCTTTAATTTCAAGTGGGAGATTGTTGGAATAGGTGACTAAAAGCGAAACAGATTGGCGGTTTTGAGAACCGTTCAAGCAATCTTTACTTAAAAAATATTATCCCGACGAATATGGTAAGTATTCTTCTTTGGTGCGTGTCTTTGTTGTGCTTAAGAAATTATGTTAAGCACTACTTTTGACGTCACAATAATTACCCACAGACCACTTAATAACCTATATAGTTGGTTGCGCATTGGATGTCGGCTATGAAACAAACTTCTGAGGGTCGGTCTGAGGTTCCAAGTCGAGGACCTCGAGATTGAGCATCGAGAGTCCTATTGAGACTTGCATTGATACATTCATTAGATTAGCGCCGCATTTCATCAGCGATAGACATTGGATGTCTATGCAATTTTAGTGGGTTAATTCACAATGTGGTCAACTAACTGGACTGACTCTCGGGGCTCATCATATGGAAATCTTGGATGCTTGATCGGTATGACTTGAGTTGTCGGCACCGATAATATGGTGATAGTCCTCAGACTTGGGGAATCACGACAGTCACGTGCATATGATTACTGTATCTTGGATCTACGTGAGAGGTGATCGTGTCACAGACATGATCGCCATAAGCCTTGTCCAGTATAGCTGGAGTATGTAGCGAGAGCGGTGAGTTCCAAGAAGAGGATCCATGCTCTCTCAGTATGTGACACAGGTATCTCTTATGCACTTGGAGATACATTCAAGCTTTATGAATATGTGGTCATAATTCTCGATCAAATAGAAAAAAGAGGTTCCTATGTCGAGAAACTTAGTGTAACGCGATCTAAAGTATTAAGTATAGATGCCTAGTCCAAGATGGTAACCCACACATAATTTCATGCCCTAGACTAAGGCTGAGAGATAGTAGACTGATGGACCGTACTCGTATGGACTCGAGACCCTAAATGTTTACATGGCAATTAACCTAGTTTCTAGTGCCATGGATCGTTGCTATAGGGCTACCCTTGGTGACGGGCTTTCTAGATTAAGGGTTAATCAAAAATTATTAAGTAAATTAGATTTAATTAATAATAGTGTTAGACACTAGCCTAAGTCTAGCTGAAAGGTGAACCTAAAGAATCACACACAAATCACTGAAAATGAACAAAGAATTAATTTGGAATAATTTCATAATTAATTGGATTACTTACAAAGAGAGATACATTGGATGGAAAAGGCCCAAGAATAAATTAATGGAATTAATTTATCTTTGGTTTGTCCTTATAATTTAATAAGTTGGATCTTATTAAATAATAAGGATAATTTTGGTATAAGTATTTAATTAGATTAAATAGAAGTTGGGCTCAATTAAATTGAATTTTTATTAAATTAGATTTAAATAAAATTCATCGCCTCGTATTCTTTTATCGGTAAAAATTGGTCAAGTTCAACTATTTTTGAGCTAAGAAAAATTCTATAGATGGAAATAAATGGCTAGCAAATTGCAGTTTTGGAAAGTTCAATTCTAGCCAGTTTTGTGGATCTTTTCATTTCGAATAAACAGAAAATACCTTGTAGATAATAGAATATATGTAGAAACATTCTTAATTATATAAAAAAGATATGTGTATATGAAATATAATTATTTGGAAAATAATTATGATGATCATTACATAAAAAAAAAAAAAAAATCCCCTCCTTCAATCAAAAACCATTCGGCCGCCCCCTTCTCTCTTTCTGCACTTGGTGCAATTTTCTTCTCTCCTTCTCATCTAGCAAAGAAGACGTAGAGATCCCGACTCTAGTGTGACGTGGAAGATATAGAGGGTTCCTGAGTTGAAGCCTCAAATGAGAAGCATTTCAAGCAGCGTAAAAAACAAAAGTATCATTTTTCACCCTTATATTTTTTCAGTTTTGGTTATCCAACATCAGCCCCATGTTCCTTTTATTTTTAATACATCGAAGGCTCGAAAACTCCAAAGGTACACCCCTTGAACTCAATTATTTTCTGTATTTAATTTTTCTATTATTCATTTTATTTATCGCTTCCGCTAGCACATTTCCTAGCCGTACCACGCGATCCCCTTCAAGACCATATCTTCAAATTATCAATAATATTACTATCGTTTGCATATTTCTGTTTCATTCTACCATGATTGCTGCGAAATCTAAAGATTGTCCTAGATTTGGAGAACTAGGGCTATGTCTTTCACGAGCTGCTCCCGGCAACACTGATGAAAGGGTCCTCGCTCGAAGAACGTATGACGTTCAAGAGGTGGTATGATAACAACTGCAAAGTCCACAGTATCATATCAGCTTTGATTACCAATGACATCCAAAAGCAATATGATAGATTGGAAGACGTTCTCTCAATAATGCTTCGCATGAAGGAAGTTTATGCAATTTCTGATAGGTATATTAGATATGCTGCTACAGAAGCATTTTTTGAGACTAAGATGACTGAAGGATCTTCCATGCAATGTCATGGGGTCAAAATGCTTCCCTCGTGGAGAAGCTTGAAGACCTCAAAGCTAGGCTTCACAATGTTACATACATTGATGTGATCCTCTAATAATTTACTCCTTCCCGTGCCCAGTTTATCATTAACTAAAATATGAATGGACTTGAGAAGTCCATTCATAAGTTAATTATATGCTAGTCCAATACGAGACAACGGCCCACAAGTTTGCACTAGCAGTATTGGTAGGAGAGACTTTGACCTCCAAGGGGCAAGAAAGTCGGACGCTGGAAGACGAAGAAGGGAAAAAGAAAAGTCATTGTAGCCACTTCTAGTGCTCCAAGCGCCCCTATTGCTCCGGTGGAAAAGAAAAAAGGGAAAGGGAAGAACTGCGGTTTACAGCAATCGAGGGTAAATGATGTTTGCATTCATTCTCGTGAAAAGCGGCATTGGAAGAGGGAGTGCCTACAACTCCTCTCCAACCAAGGCATGTTTGTGATTCAAGTAAATATGATAACTAATTCTGCTTCTTAGGTATTGGATTCTGGCTAGGGAGCTCACATCTGCAATAATTTACAGGTGTTGGGAAGAAGCAGAAGGCTACGTATGGACGAGATGCTCCTAAGGCTTGGTGATGACAAGACCGTAGCTGCGGTAACTGTGGGATCTCTCAACTTAGCTATTAGTGATTGTATTTGGATTGAGTTAAAGAACTTCTATTATAGTATGCGCACCATCAAAAATATTATTTCCATTCCTGTTTTAGACAATGATTGTTATGCGTTTAAGATCAATAATAATAGTTTTTATTTGATGATTGATGATAATGTTCATTTTCTTAGTACATTAACGAACGATCATTATATTCTCCAACAGTCAAATTAAATTATTACCGCCCAACACAAATAAAAATTTGAGAATCATGAAAACGCACAGGTTTGGCATGGAAGGTTAGGTCATATCTCCCTAGAAAGGATGAGGAAGTTGGTAGAATTAAGGAGACTAGAGGTAGATGTCTTGGATAAAATATCAACTTGCGAATCCTGTCCAAAAGAGAAAATGACCAAGAAACCTTTTGTTGTACAAAGTACGCTTGCCATTGGTCTGTTGGACTTAATCTACACAGATGTCAGTGGACCACTAAATACTTCGGCTAAAGGAGGATACTTGTATTTCATAACCTTTACTGATGATCACTCACGGTATGGTTATGTTTAGCACATGACGTACACGTCGAGCCCTTTGGAAGATTTAAGGAATTCTGACTTCAAGTAGAGAATCAAACTAGTCGTAAGATCAAAGCTCTTTGTGTCAGACCAAGGTGGGGAATACTTAAGTAGTGAGTTCATGGATTACCTAAAAGAGAATGGAATTCTCTCTCTGTTGACTCCTCCTCGAATGTCGTAGCTTACTGTGTGGCCAAAGAGAGAAATCAAACCCTATTCGACATGGTTTGATCCATGATGGATTTTACCCAACTACCGTTTTCCTTCTGGGAGTACGCTCTTGAGACAGCGACCACATTTCTCAACATGGTGTTGTCCATAGTTGTGCCCCAAATACCATATGAGATATGGCACGGCAAGCCAGCATTCTACAAGTACCTAAGAGTATATTGTAGCCCAACAAACGTCAAGAGTCTAGTAGGAGACAAACTAGAATGAAGGTCTAGTCTGTACAGGTTTGTCGGTTATCCAAAAGAAACTGAAGGATTTTATTTCTATCACCCATTTGGAACAAAAGATTTTTTTCTCGAGAAGTGCAGTATACATGGAAAAGGGTTCGCCCATGGATAGCCATTGTGATGAGGAACTGCTTGAAGAGTCTAGTGAGATACCTCATCAAGATAATGCAACACCATTTGTACCTACGGTTCCCAGTAATATGCTGTAGTTCTCTGTTGGTCAACTAGGATATCTCGACGTCCTAATAGGTATGGATTCTTAAGCTTGACTAGCCAATTAGACGGTGATCTAACAACACACAAAGAAGCGATGTATGACATCGACTAAGATAAGTGGCTTGAGGCCATGATATCCGAAACGGACTCGATGGTTCGAATCAAGTTTGGACCCTTGTGGAACCACCTAAAGTCATTAAGCTACTTGGTTGCAAATGGGTCTACAAACATAATCTTGGAGCTAGAGGGGAGGTTACTGCATTCAAGGATAGGCTCGTGGCAAAAAGATACACTCAACGACCCGGGGTCAACATTGAGAAAACCTATTTGCCCGTGGCAATGGCTAAGTCCCTTGGGATAGTTTTTGCCATGGCAGCGTGGTATGACTATGAGATATGGCAGATGGACGTTAGAACGGCCTTTTTGAACGGTTTCATCAAATAAGAGATCTACATGGATCAGCTAAAAGGTTTCACCTCTTCTGGAGAAAAACAGAAAGTCTGTCATCTCTAGAGGTCCATCTATGGCCTCAAACAACCTTCTTGTTGCTGGAACACACATTTTAATGAAGTCATGTAGGGATATGATTTCATCAAAAATGAATCTAATCCTTGTTTATACAAGAAGATCAAAGGGAGCTCGGTTACGTACCCGTACTTTATGTTGACAATATCTTGCTCATTGGGAATGATGTTAAGATATTTCGAAATATAAAAGCATGGTTGTCCAATCAATTTTCCATGAAGGATATGGATGAGGCTTCCTACATCCCTGGCATCAAGATCTACAGGGATAGATCCAAAAGGATGTCAGCATTAACCCAATCCTTGGACATTGAGAAAGTCCTCAAAACTAGGATTCCTTCGAATGAGGCATCGGATTAAGCTGTCCAAGAAACAGTCTCCCAAGTCTAATAAGAAACTTAAATGGATGTCAGATATTCTCTATGATTTAGCCATGGGCAGTATTCAGTACGAGGTCTAATACACTAGGCCCGATATCGCATACGCTTTAAGCATAACTAGAAAGTATCAGGCGTGTGCTAGTGAAGCACACTGGAATGCAGTCAAGACCATCCTTATGTACATGAAAAGGACTAAAGACATGTTCGTTATGTCGGTGGTGGATAATTGATACTGGAAGACTACGTTGACTCTAACTTCCAATCGGACGATAATGATGCCAACTCTCAATCAGGTTTTGTATTCAAGCTAAATGGTGTAGGTACTTGGAAAAGTTCCAAGCAAGCTACCACAGCGGATTCCTATTGGAATAGGTAAACGAAAAGCCAATTAAATTGGTCGTTTTGAGAACCTTTACATCAATCTTTGTTTAAACAATGTTGTCTCGACGAATATGAAAAGTATTCGTCCTGGCGCATGTATCTGTTGTGCTTATAAAATTAGACCAAGTACTGCTTTCACATCACAACAGATGCCCATAAACCACTTTGTAACCCATGTAGTTGGCGTCTATGAAATTTCTATGGGTTAGTTGACAAGGTGGTTAACTGATTGAACTGACTCGCGGGGATCGTCATATGAAAACCTTAAAGGCTTGGTTGGTATGACTTGAGTCCTAGCTTCGATAGTACGGTAGTAGTCCTTAGACTTGATGAATCACAATAGTCAAGTGAATGGGATAACTGTATATTTGATTTGTGCGAGAGGTGATCATGTCTTAGGCATGATCATCATAAGCCATGTCCAGTGCAGTGAAAGCATGTAGCGAGGACGGTGAGTTCTAAGAAGAGGATTTGTCCCCTATTAAAATGTGATAGAGATATCTCCGATGCACTTGGAGATGCATTTATGCTCTATAAACCTGTGGCCACAGTCAGTGGTGGAATAGGAAACGAGGTTTCTATGTTGAGCAATTTGGCTAACGCAATCTCAAGTATTAAGCATAGATGCCTAGTCTAGGATGGGGGCCGACACCCAATTTTATGCCCTAGACTAAGACCGAGAGATGGTAGACGGAAGGACAGTACCCGTATAGACTCAAGAGCCTAAAATTTCACAGGATATTCGCCTAGTCTCTAGTGCCACAGACCATTGCTAGACGGAAACCTATGGTGATGGACTTTCTTGATCAAGGGTTGATCCAGAATTATTAATTATATTTAATTAATAATAGTGTTTGATACTAGCTTAAGTCTAGCTGAAAGGTGAATCTAAAGAGTTGCACACAAATCACCGAGAAGGGACAAAGGAATTAATTGAGAGTTAATTTCATAATTAATTAGATTACCTATAAATGAGAGGGATCCATTGTATGGAGAAGCCAAAGAATAAATTAATAGGATTAATTTATTTTAGGCTTGCCCTAATTATTTATTAACTTTGACTTATTAATTAATAAAAGTTTATTGGGCCCATGTATTTAATTGAATTAAATATATGATGGGCTTAATTAGGTGAATCTTAATTAAATTGCATTTTATAAAAATTGAGCCTAATTAAATTGATCCTTGTATTTTCTAATTAAATTGAGCCTTGTATTTTATTTTTAATAAAGTCAGCCATTGCAACCCTAATTAAGTTGTTGGAAAAATCAAGAAAAGAAAATTATAAACTAACAATTTCACTTTTGAAAAGTGCTATGTTAGTCATCCTTTATTGGGAATAAATGATTTATTACCTTATAGATTGTAGAATGAACCTAGACACATTCTAGTACATCCATACGAGGTATATATCTGTATATTAGTTATTTGAAAAAAAAAACACAAATCCTACCCTAGAAGCTCTTAATTCGGCCGCCACTCTCACAAGACGCTTGGTGCGTTCTTTCTCCCTAATTATCTTCTAGCAAAGAGAAATGACGAATTTCATATTCCGGTGTGGTGTGGATGTGTCTTTACAGAGCTTCTATGTCGAAGTCTCAAGAAAAAGGTAATCCTTGATTTACCTTTCTTGCACTTATTGTTTTGATTCCACCATAAGGCCCATTTGGTTTTATTGTTCTTATTATTAACTACATCGGACGCCTGGGAACTCCAAGGGTCAGACCTTGGTATGATGATTTTATTACGTTTAGGTTTTAGTTTATGAATTTTACAGTACCGGTTTTACTTGTTGGTTTTCAAGCTGATCCACTCGCATTTTTTTTGCTTTCAAGTGGTATCAGAGTCCGGTTCGATGTAGGGGGCTATGTATTTATGTGAATACGCATGATATTTATTTTTGCTTATTTTTGAATGGTTATATGAGAAAATCAACATCTTTAGTTTATTCAATTTTGAATGATTTAAGTATTTTAATAAAATTAAATTTTCTGGTAAAAATACTTGATTTTAGTTTCAGTTTAATATGTTAAAAAAAATTTAGTGTTGTAGCAGTGCTCTACCGACTGGAAGTGCATAGCGTGCGCACAGGCAAGAGCGTGCGCGCAGCCTGGATAGTACAGGACCTACGTGCAAGCAGTGCGGATGCTGGGCTGCTGCTCCAGTTGACGGCCGATGGTTGGGCCATTCTTTGCCAATTATCCGAATAATTAAATTTTTTAATTTCTGCACATTTTATAGAAAATATTAATTTTGCTCATTTAATTTTGGAGAAAGTTAGATTTTTTAATTAATTTGGTTGATTTGCGTGCATTAAGTGCATGGGGCTTTATCATCCCTTTGAATTGAAAATTTAAAGCTTGTTGTTTTCTACATATAATTTTTTGTTATAATATTGGATATCACGATATTTTCTTGGGATTTTCATTTCCTTATCTAGCATGCTTAATTGATATTATGTGCTAGTTGAATATGGATATGATGATCACGGAGCCCTGGACCGCATGTATGTCTTTTAATTTTATTAGGTGGGCCTGTGTGTCCTTGTAATTTATTTTCTCCCTCCTTCTCGTTTTTAGCCTTGGAATAATAAAGCTTGCTATCTACCTCCTAATGTACTCCCTCCGACCTCTGATCGAGGTTTCCTGTTAAATTATAATGAGAATAGTATAGAATATTTTAGTGAGGTTTTATTTGGATTGAGCCCATGGAAAAAGGTCCATGGAGGAAGTGGCCCATTGAGAGGGCGGCCCATGAAGATATTACAAGTCCCATCTACATATTGATGGGTAAAATATTTTTTGTAATAGCATAGGGCCGCCTTAGATAGTCCTTAGACTCACTGTGGGCTCAGTGGGTTGCATAGGCTTGGCTCTTGATCATCCAACAAGGGTATGTTAGGTTTCATTGCATGCGATGCGTTTACCTAATGCTTTAAATAGTTAATATTTATCCACGCAATGCTATTTCGTGATGAGGTCTCGATCATACAACTCAATATTAACTCTCACTTGGTTGGACCAAATTAAAGTTTTAGGACCCAAAATGAACTTGCATCAAATCATTTGATTTGTCCAACGTTTTCATCCACCATAATGTGGTGAGGAAGCTTCCACTATCCAAGTGTGCTCACACGAGTCGTGGCACATTTGGACTAGAGGCAAGCTGCACCATTATTGTGAATAAAGGAACATGTTCACTGTTTTCCTGTCTCACGAATCGTGGGGGGCGACAGTTGAGTTGTGACTTGATTGATGGGTTGAACCCAACACTAATTAAAATATTAAGCCTGTAAATGGTTTATTTAAAGAAAGTTTGTTTTCCTTCTATACTAACTTATAGTTATTATTACGTTTAGCAAATTTACTACACAAATGCATGAGTTTAGACCTACGCTTGGGTCCCTCTCATACTAATTTGTAGTTATTATTACACTAAGCAAATTTACCAAATAAATGCATGGGACTAGACCTACGTTTGGGTCAAGTTTCGTGGAAGTCTGAAAACGTTCAAAATTTAGCTATTTTATACGATTTTATTAAACAAAGTTTGTTTCCCTTTCATACAAACTTATAGTTGTTATTACGCTTAGCTAATGTACCACACAAATGCATAGGTCAAGACCTACGTTTGGGTCATGTTTCGTGGAATTCTGAGAATGTTAAAAATTTAGGTGTTCTACACGGTTTTATTAAAGAAACTTTGTTTCTCTTTCATACTACCTTGTAGTTATTATTACACTTAAAAAATTTACCACACAAATGCATAGGTCTAGAACTACATTTGGGTTAAGTTTCATAGAATTATGAGAACGTTTCAAATTTAGCTGTTTTACACGGTTTTATTAAAAGTTTGTTTCCGCTTCATACTAACTTGTACTTATTATTACGCTTATAAATTTACCACACAAATGCATGGGTCTAGACCTACATTTGGGTCAAATTTTGTGAAATTTGAGAACGTTCAAAATTTAGCTATTTTACACGGTTTTATTAAAGAAAGTTTGTTTCCCTTTCATACTAACTTGTAGTTATTATTTCGCCTAGCAAATTTACCCCAAAAATGCATGGGTCGTTTGGGTCAAGTTTCGTGGAATTCTGAGAACATTCAAAATTTAGCTGTTTTATACGGCTTTATTAAAAAAAATTTGTTTCCCTTTCATATTAATTGATTGTTGAATGATGATAATACGATTAAGAAACCAAATGATTATTGCATCTCTTTTACTCGAAACCTTAAGATTTGATTAGTTAAAGAATTCATATTTAAAACATAGGGAGAACATCCCAAATTTGGATATCTAACAGAAGACATTAATTACGGTATCCTCCATAATTATATATACTTTTTCTTATTTACTATGATTTGTTGATAAAAAAGTTTCTCCGTCTCGCATGTTTGGAAGCCCCACAAGGTACTAATTGTTGCAACTATTATATATTGTCTCTTCATCACCATAAATATGTATATATTTTTTTTCTTGTAATAAGTCTTAGTGCACAACTTGGTTTGCCATGCAATGATTTGGAATGCGTTAATTCCCTTATATTATCCTACTCAGCACAAAATTGTATCTCTTGCTATGTTGTTTTTCATACTTGATACAATAAATTTTAATTTATGTGTTTCTGGTGTTGGCTCTCTGATCATTCTATCTATTTAGTATTCTCTACATCTTTCTCAATTTTTCAACTTTTTTCATATCCAAAGTATATTTCCTTTAAAAACTCCCAATCACGATTATCTTACATAAAATTACTTTTTTGAGCCTTTCAACCAGTCCAATTTTTGTTTATATAATTGACGCTCCACTGCTTACTTAAATATTTAGATCCAAATTACTCTATACAAATTATATAATCCAACAATAGAAATTTGATCAACGTAACTTCTTTTCCTTCCAAATTTGCTCTTGCGGACAAGCTAGCAATACTTATACTAAGTATGAGATAAAGTAGCTTCTCAGTACACTTGATATTTAATCTCTTCATAACAAGTTGAAGAGAAATTCAAACTTTTACTAAAATTTAGTTAGCATTGAAGACTATCAACAAAGAAATCACCCATGACCAAGATTGGAGGTGGTGCAAATTGAAAGAGCCATTTATAATACTAGGTACAGGACCTTTGTCATGAAGTATTTCATGTGGATTTGGAACGAAAGATATCGAGTAAGAAAGGCGGCAATGCATCGATCACTGGATGCAGATACAAATGGTGGTGCAACATGTCATTATGCATTAAGGTGTTAGTGCCCACAATCTGAAGTGGCCAAAAATGGAGAGTGACAATGTTGAAACAACTAAATTTGGGCATGCACATAGGGTGGAAAAGATACTACAAAAGTGGTTGTGGGAAAGCTAAGACGACTAAATGACTACCAAAAAATTCATATTGATGTTAGTGGGTTTCATGGTATACCAAATACAAGCAAATTTTGCATAGGGCTGTGCAATACTGTGGTTTTTTAATCCGGGTGATGTCATCCATGTCAATTATAATAGTTATAACCATTGGTGAGATGATGGTACAAATACAAAGAAGACATACTGGTAACCCATGTAAATTCTTTTCTAAAACAAACATTTTATGTCGTAGTAACTAATGCTAAATGAGAAGTCTATAGACAAGTGGTTTAGCAGCCCTCATATGATAGGGATCTTTTAATTAATAACATTTGGCATTCAGTTTGTGAAGCAATGATTCTTCAACATTTTTTATGGTTTCTAGTAGCCTACAATTAAACCTTCAATATCAATATTATCGTCGCAATTGATGAATAACTGGTTCCAGGTCACCAAATGATTGCAATGACATTTAAATTCTAGTGGTGTTCCCATTTTAAGACCATTGCACATGTGTTCTTTCCGAGTTTCAAGGTGCGAATATAATGGAATTCTTTGCTAGTTTTTTCGAGTTGTAGCTTTTAATAGTGGATTTAGTGATAATGATAGTTCACCATTAATGGAAGCGAACAACAGCCTTCTTGACTGAGGAACATATACGTATCCTTGTATAGTTTCTTGTTCTATGGTTTGCTAGGACAACATGAAACAAGCCAAACACCTCGGTCATTGTTTTTAAACTTAAACGATCATCTTGAGGGTGCATCACCAATTATAGTTGTTGCCAAAGCAAGTGTACTTAAAAGACAACAAAGGATAGATGATTTAAATATTGATGACACATGGATTCACTTTCCACACCAACTTCCTACCACGGTGCATCTTAAGAGAATCCTAAGAGGTGGGAGCATGCAAGGTTGTGCAACATAACTAAGGAGATGTAGTATTTGTGGTTTTGATTATTTACATTATCAAATGATCATTTTATCAAGGTTTTAAATTGATTTAAAAATATGCTTTTTGGCGAAAATGAGATTGAAATTGATGCCAAAAATATTTCAGCACTAACGAAGTCACAACATAGAGGCAACTAGTGGTTGCGGCATATTTTGGCGAAAATTCATGCAATCAAAAGAAGTGTAAGATGTAATTTTTTTGTGCACTTTCAGAGAAGGGGATAGTGTAGTGGAGCACCTAACAAATGAAGCGTGTGACTGGAAGATAAACTACATATTTCATGGGAGTGAGATATCTATGCCACTCAAAAGATCTATCCACTCAAAAGTTTAGCTATCTTTTTCTCGATCATATAAATGGGTCTTACCTAATCCATTGCCTTGATAGAAATGGGTAGGCCCTAATAATTAATATTGAGTGTTCAACCATTTCTCAGTAAATGATGCTTGTTACTTTTACCTTATCAATATAATAAAATAGTAGTCTTTAGAACCTTTACTCACAAAAATCTTATAGATCTTCCAACAGTATCACCAATTTGCAAGCATATTCTAAGAGATATCAAGAAATGTACAGTATGTTTGTTTTCATTTCCAAGTTATCTCCAGGACGAGTCAAAACATACCCAATATTTGTCATCATTTAGAAATATCTTATTTGGGTATTTTCAATTGTTTTAGCATAAATGCATTCATATATATATATACACATAAAATATATAAAAGAAAGATATGTTTTGAAAATGATTTGATAATTAATAGAAGTTTTTGTCTAACAAAACACAATATTAACTATACAATACTTATTTTATATTATCTCCAAATATAAATTCAAACATACGTACTATCTCTAACACACACTTATTTATCTTTATTATTCTCTCTCTATCTCCACAAAACACAACACACTCAGAGAACAAATCCATACACTATGGTAAGATTTTTTTTCTCCGTAATAATGAAAAGTTTCAACATCTTTTGTCCATGTATTTGTTTTATTATGACCTCTGCAAAACATTTTCCCTATTTTTGAGACCATCATTTCCAATTTGTTGAACACAATGATTAAAGATTTTTGTGGAACATGTCACGCCCTAGGCCCTTGATAGGATTACATTTTATTTGGATACTTTCGCCTGCGATCTATAAAGTTTGGAATGAAATTCTTGAACCTATTTTATTTCTTTGCGTCTAGGACGAGCAAAGGATTACGTGGGGGATATTTGATAGGATCACATTTTTGTTCTTATTTCATGTAATATTTTGAACTATTTTGTGACCAAATACTTCTAATTAAATATTATTTTGCAGCCTTAGGACAAATGAAATGGAAAATGAAGAAAAGCAGTAAAATGAAAATTTGGACAAAACTCAAACTCAATTTTTGCAAGAATATGGAGCTGCTTGGACTACCTTTTGATGAATGAGGAGTTCAACTAGATTATAATTTTATTTTCATAAGTCTTTTAGTTCAATTAGGAATCTACTTTTAATCTTAGTAGAATTAGGTATCTAGTTATTATATATAGGTGATGTAATTCACTTTAAAAGATAACTTTTGAACTCTTCTATTTCTCTATGATTTTATGATATTTTCTTACTTTGCTTGTCATGCATTCTGCTATGAGCATGTCTAGCTAGTTCTCTCATTCCGGTTGAAGATTGGTGAATGCTTAAATCCAATGAGTTATGATATCTAATTTATGCTTTCTACTTTTATTCATATTGGTATTTGTGTTGTTATCTGTGCTTTTATTACAAATAATCTGATTTATGAATGATAGGTATCGTTATTCATTGTCAAGAATATTTTCCTAGCCAATTGAACTTGCAAAGCGTAATTGTTTGTTTAGTTCAATAACTAGTGGTAACATAGCATAGTTGATAATGTATAACTTTTCGATTATGTTGTGGAGAATGCACAATCTAACTTAAATAAATCCTCGTAGGAATTTATTGGTTAGAATTGGGCCTTTCTAGTTCTTAATGCTGTCGGTAAATTAAACCCTGAGGATGTTCCCAAAGTTGTTTACTGAATAGGGATTTAACCAACAGACGTTCTTTGACTATCCACAAAGTAAGGAAAGGTGAGGTCGTTAGGTCGTACCAATGGCGATAACCAATTTATCTATCATGAATAATTGTTATCTTTGCATCTATGATCAACCGTGGAATTAAGCATGATCATGTCTTTAATTGGAATACTTTTCTCTTATATTTACCTGTTCTAATTTTATTAACTCTTTAGTTTAATTTAGTTTTTTATTTTTTATTCTTCTTCACAATAAAAAAACCACCTAATTATTTTTATTTTTTGAAGGAAATAATTTAAAATCAATCCCTGTGGATTCGACCCTACTGACACTTCTACAAAAGTATTCGTAGGAATTATTTTTGGTGGAATTGACACCCATCAGCCCTTGAGCCCATTGGACGTAAGAATTGCCTCTAAACTCACAACATGAATCCGAATATTCTGTTATGGCAGTATGCCAGAAAGAGATAACAAATGGATACACTTGAATTCTTTGTCCAATGCTTATATGTTGCTATCTTATTAGTTTCTAATTTATATGGAATGGGACATCACAATCACCGTTTTAGCTTCCGACTCTGCTTGGTGATTAACATTGATACCATTTGGTCATGCCTAGGCCCATCAGCCTGTTGGCAGCTAGAATTGCCTCAAACCCACCAAATGCAATTTGAAATTTGATTATGACAATAAACTAAAAAGGGATATCCAATGGATGCACTTGAGTAATTTGGCCAACGCTTATATGTTGCTTACCTTTTAATTCATAAATGTGGGACAGGGTATCACAAAACACATGTACTCTTTTCAACTTTACGCATTGTTGTCCTGTAAATTCTCAGCATTATGACATCATATCTTCTACTTATTTTCATGCCTTCTATTTTGCATATTATATTTATCTTACTTAATTTTCACATGCACATATATTGTTCGATATATAACTATCATTGAACTAAATGATAATACTTTCTATTTTGCATATTTTTAGCGATCTTGTTTCCAAAAAAACGTTTTTCCTTGAATGTTTTGAATGATATACAAGTACAATAAATTAGACAACAATGAAGTTATTTTTGTTATAGGATTGTTATGATCACTATAGGAAGAAATTCATCATCAATATATGTTGCTTTGTTGGGTTCGGATGGACTTTATCCATAGAGGTCACTTGTTGTCATTCATTTATTGAAATTATTCCTTGAGAATAGGATGGTTATCAAATGATTGAGTACCAGCAACTTATTCTATTTAGTTAAATCTACTACGATAAATTGTAAAAATGCAAAAATAGGATATAACCTAACTCTTACAATGACAATTATGAGGATTAAAAATATTTGCTAATTACTTTAAACATTAGAACAATGTTTTCGTAGTTACTTGATCTCATTAAATCTACTTGAGAAAAGGGAGTTGTTCACTAATTTTGGAATTCTAGTATAAAAAAAGATGGTGTAATAGAAAAAGATAACATTGCATCAAGAATTACTTTGCATTTCATGAATATATTATATTGATAGAGGCAAATGCAAGAAGTGATATTATTGAATAAGAAAATTATTTATTGATTGAAATTTGGTGGTGAAGGTATGTATTTTGCAATATAAGGCAATATATCTCACTATTTCAGTAAAACTTAGATGATCACTTTAATATTTTATTAAAAGGTTCAATTGAAGTTTATAAGCTTTCCTTCATACACGGAATACACTTCGACTGATTGGTTATTGGAGTTTGTTTATCTCTTTAATCTAATATGCTTAGGCTTTTTACTTTATATGTGGCTTAGTTTATACTCTTTTTATTTTAATATGCTTGTTCTTTTGGTGCAAGATCAAACTGAATCAAGTAATAGATATCCAATTAAAAACAGAACTGTACACAGGTGTGTGGTTGAAGGCACTTGGAAGGTCTCTTTTGGACTTTGCCGACATCGTCCACGAGGCTATAACTATATTCTTGAAATGCATAGTAAAATTGAATTGTAATGCAAAATAAAAACGCTGAAATAAAATGGAAATAGAAAATGTTGAAAAATCATTCCTTATACTTAAAGTATCACAAATAATTGTTCCGTGCGGGTCCTCAGAAATTTAATGAAGTAAACATAAATTAAAAAAAATATTAAATTATAAATAACTTAACTATGAAATAAAGGCTCTGCCCCCTTGTGTTTTATGGGTTTACAAGTAGTGTATCTATTGCACTGCAATAGATGAAAATGAATTTTAACAAAAAATTGTAAGATATGTCCATCTAACAAGTACACAAAGTAATCTAACTCTAATTAAGCTAATAAAAACTACCATATATACATGAACAAGTGAGTGTTGTAAAACTCTAATGTATTATTTGACACTCGTTTACCAATGAAAATAAAAATGATTTTATAAGGACATATCGCCATGAATAATTTAATTATTATAAATAAAAAAATATTATGTGATACTACAGTTTTACTAAGTTCGATAAGGTAAATAAAATTGTATATTGAATGTAGGTTTGGTTATTACTAATTTCACATTTTGTAGCTTGAAATGTTTCTTGATATTGTGTCAGGACATAAGTTACAATAAAGAATTTCCACTCATAATGATAAATTTTTTTTAACACAATAATTTAACAAATTTCTTTTGTTTCAAGAGAACTAAACTAAGAAAAAGATTAAGGAATTAAAAAGAACAATTTCAAGAAATATTTGACTGAAGTTTATAGTAAGAAAAGACCACTCTTTGTACGTATATATAAGCATGCACGATGTACATAGTATGCCTCCAGTTTTTCAAATATGAATATACTTTTACATGGCACTCACAGTAAAATTCATATGAGGAAAAATAACATTTTTGGTCCCATAAGTTATGTTTCACTTTTTGTACCATTCATTACAAGATTAGCACATTTAGTCTGGTAACTTATACAAATTAACATATTTGGTCCTCATCCACATTTTTATCTACAGTTTAACAGTGCAATGCACGTGCCTAGCATATGATCGTTAAGTACTTTTGACTAGAGAGAAAATTGATTTGTTTTCTAAGCTTGATACCATTTTTGAGGAAAACTATAACTACATTTGAGGGGGAAAATAAATTTTGAAAAAATTAGGGCAAAAATATAGTGATTTCTCTTTTCTGTCACAAAAATTGAATTCCATCCTTCCCATATTTCTATAAGTTAAAGCGAAATAGAAGCAACACAGAGAATTGTATCTTTCACAAGTGAATCAAATAGGTCAAATGAAACACTCATGCTACTATTGAAAAAACAGTCCCAAATAAGAAAGAGGAAAAATTAAAATATAGGAACAGTCTATTTATTTTGACCGTTTCAAAATAAGTTCCAACAAATTTAATTTCGTGCCAAAATAAAACTGGAGGGAAATCAAAACTAGAAACGGTTATTTAATATTTGATCGTTGCAAAATATGAAATTAAATAAAATCGTTTCTAAATGTATAAAAAATCTGTTTCTAAAATGATTAAAGAAAACCATTTCCAAATGAGTACCAAAAACCATCCCTAAATATTCCCAACCATTTCTAAATGAGTACCAAAAACCATCCCTAAAGATTCCCAACCATTTCCAAATGAGTACCAAAAACCATCCCTAAATATTCCCATAGATTGCTAGTTGACTTTTTTATTACAATGTCCCAACATCCGGGATCTTGATTAATTTCAAACTTAAACTCATAACAATAATTTCTATATGTCAACATATCTAGTGGTCTGATATAAAATTAAATTGTCTGATGGATATTTTTATTGTTTTTAACCTCGTTGATTGTGTATCAGATATGATATCTTAGTATCCGTATAACAAAAATTTCAAAAACTTCATCAAATGTAGTATTTTGTCGATTTAATACTATTCAGTTGTCTGATAAAAATTTTAACGGTCTTATTAGACGATCTATTACAACAGTATAAGATGCCACTTACATCTACGTAAGGCTAACAATCTTATATATCCAAATAAACTTGATGTTCTGAACATGTATCAATTTAATTCGAATCATTATATGTTTTCAATGACCTTAATTAATTTATGGTCTACCTTTTTCTGATCATTAACATGTTTGGGACGATTTTTGCTATATTTTTTCTTTTTTTTTGACTTGTTAGTATAAAATAAAAATTTTAAAAAACTTTTGGCAATTTACAAAAATTTTCTTAATTTTTCTATAATTTTTAAAAAAAATTTATAAAATTATGAAATTTTAAAAAATTTCATAATTTTGTAATTTTAATAATTTTCTGTAAATTTTATGTAATTCTTAAAATTTTTGTAAATTTTAAAAACTTTCTCTTAATTTTGGGTGATTTTTAAAAATTTTCTGTCATTTTTTGTTATTTTTAAAATTCTGTTAAAAAAATTATTTTATGCAATTATAGAAATTTATAGTTGTATAAGAATTTCTGAAATTATTGAAATTTATTTAATGTAATTTATGCAATTATAGAAATTTTCTGTAGTTTTTCATAATTAATTGTATAGTTGTGTAATTTATGCAAATATTGTGTAATTTAACAATTGTATAGTGTAATTATTTGTGCAATTTACTATAATATTCTATAATTTATTCAATTCTTATGTGTATTGTATCGTATTGCTTAATTTTTTTGTAAAATTTATTGTATACATGTGCAATTTATTTTATAAATAGGCTAATTTTTACATCATAATGTAAATAACCAAAAAAAATTAGACCAATATGTAATACCAATAGTAATGTTATGTAAATAATAATGTAAATAATAAAAAAATATTGGACCAATATTTTCAATGAAATGATTTTTACATCATAATGTAAACAATCACAAAAATTAGACCAATAGTTAATCCCAATAATAACATTATTTAAATAATAATGTAAATAATCAAAAGAATTAGATCAATATTTCCAATAATAATATTTTTAAATAATAATGTAAATAATCGCAAAAATTACACCAATATTCCTAAGAATAACATATTTACATAATAATGTCAATAATCACGAAAAATAGGCTAATATTTCCAGTAATACATTATTTACATAACAATGTCAATTATCGCAAAATTAGAAACTATTCCCAACAGTAACATTTTTATTAGACTAATAATCCCAATAATAATATTATTTACAAAATAATATCAACAATAACAATATTAAGGTAATATATCAAATTAAAGTACAATTACATAATCATTAGAAATAGCAAACAAATTGAGGACAATATTTCGAGATGTATAGTTCTTTGGTAACAACGTACAAACAGATCACGTATGCCTTTAATTTTGTTTAGCCCATTAATTAAATTTGGCCAGTAGAAGTTGTTATGTTTATCCACCTTCATCTGTCAATAAAGACAATATTGATAGATTAAAATAGATAAATGTAACGAATACTACAATAAGAAGTTCATATGATAGGCTAAACAAACTTAAAGCAATACTTGGTCCGTTTGTATACGTGAACAAGAGAATTATACATTTTGAAATAACTAGTAAGTACAATAATCATAACTTCATGATAATACTTTCGATGTGTAAGAATTAGTATATTCTTTTTTATCTACATATTAATGGCAATAATCGTAAAATTTAGACTAATACTTCTCAATAATTTGTTTAGATCATGTTTAGTGGTACGCCTCCTGTACCACGTGGTCGAGGACGTGGTCGTGGTTGTTATCGTGGCATGCCAATTCTACCAGTTTCGTTGGATGCTTCCCAAGTTTGGGAAGCAGTTCTTCGACCACCCACACCACCTGACACGACCGCACCGTCCCCCACCTTGTAGACTCTAAATGATGCTGGAGCATCTAGAGCTGCAACGACAGCTGATGAGATGATACAACAGTCTATCACCCCGACGACTGCTCCACCACTACCATCAGTCCCCCCACCATCAGCGCGCCCAGTACATCAACCTCGATGGCGCAAGTAAATTTGTTCATCAAATTTTTTTAGTATCATTTTATCTTAAAAATGTCTAATATAGCATTTCCTTTTAGGTCTAACCGCTGCTTTCACTAGAGCATTAATACAGTCGTGACGGGGACACTTTCCCTACCCATCGCCATGTCTGAGGCAACTGCCGCCAGTGTACCAACATTTCTGTTTTGAGAGCATGGAGGTAATCAGTTTTAAATTAATTTGATTTTATCTAATAATCCAAATATTTTAATGAATTTTACTAATGTTTTATTTAATTTTATTATTGTAAATGACCTACTAGTGGGACTGTGACAATGAGTTCATGTTTTGGGTCTTCCACATGTTGGCCGATAAGTAAATCCAAAAGATACTTCCCGTCGCACTGTCCAGCCTAGTCAGGCTACTCTGGCTGGCCAACAAGGTCTGGATCCAGCTCCAGATGTATTGGGCTAGCATGGACTTCCAGCGGGAGTTCTCAAAAAATAAGGCGAAATGGGCGGCAAACTCTACGACATCCTCAATTATATATCGAGGGGGGGGTTCTTCCTTTATCAATATGCACAAGAGGAAGTTGGTAAGTAAATAATAGTATTTTAAATGCTTTACCATTATTTTATAAATAAGATGCTAAATATTTTTTCTTCTACAGGAGGCAAAGCTCGGTCGATCCCTCAAGCAGATTGAATTATTGGAGAGGTGCTACAAGAAAAAAGTGGACGGCAGTAGGAGCGGGCCGAGCGCGTTGGAGGTGGCGGTAAATAGGTAAAGTATTAATATTATTGTTTTTTTAGAAAAATATTCCTTAAAAGTATTAATAATTTTGTTTGTTTTTCAGGAGACATTCCACAAGCTGCTAGAAGATAGTCAGCCTTAGAGGGTTGGATATTCCAGAAGCTGCTTTATTTTTTGTAATATCCAACCCTCTAGTCTTTGTTATTCGTTTAGCCTTTTTTAAGTGTCTATTATATACATCTATATATATGTATATATATATATATTGGGATTAATGGATTCAAAAGTGTCAATTGACTTTTCTTTTCCAAGTATTTGAAAGGGATATGTTCTGTGGTTGCAAAGAACCAAATAAATTAGTGCAAAAAATTCTTACACACATCAGTTTAAATATAATTACAATTCAATTCAATTCAAAGTCTTCAATAAAATCAATCCTCAAAGAGTAATAATCACTAAAATTATGAATCAATTAAGTGACACATTAGTCTATACCTATTTTTATATACCAAACCATTAATTACATTTATTAGATTAAAACATAGCTACCACATATATTTCTTTCAAAATATCCAGTCTCTGAAACCGAATTTCAATAGATCCTTAGTTAAAAGTATCTTCATATTTCAATAAATGCAAAATGATTAATTTTTCAATTTTCAGTATCAATTTTAACTTCATCACTACTTTAAGTTTTTCAATTTTACTCAAAATCTGGAGTTGTATATAAAAAATTTTGTAAAGACAAATAGTTGATTATAATACAACAATATGTACAGATTGATGAACTCTTTAATTAATTTTCATAAATATTATCTCCTTTTTTTTTTTTTGGCCTTTTCTGGACGAATCTAATGTAGAAAATAATTTATTGTATTGTATTCATAGATAGCATGAATACATACATTTCTTTCTAAAAATGCTTTCTATCTAGTTATTACAATAATATTATGTAAAGAAAAACGCAAAAAGAAGAAATTAAGAGGAAAATATTATGAGAAAAAGACAGAACGTAACTTCCGAGGCTTCTGCTACGCATTTTCGAGCTTTGTTGTTTGAAACACTCACACATACACACACAACATTTACTCACACTCTCTCACTCAACCACTCACACTTGACATTTGCCCACGCCTTCTCTCCCTCAACACACTCACTATAGAACACTATTCAAGTCCATAACGTACTACGCTCAGAGAGCCCTAGGAATGTTACATCTGATTCCTTCGGTAGCCAAGAAATGGCAAAAAACTCCAGAAATGTAAGATGAATTCTATGTAGGCAACTCCATTATTCCTTTTCTCAAGAATTTGATTCTTTCGTCATCTTGTATAATTTGCCAACAGAATTCTTCAAGAACATACACTAAAGAATTTGGCTGAATTATTTCATCCGACCCAAATTCAAATTCATCTTGTGAAGATTTGGGTGATGTGTTATCGCCGGATCCCATCTCTTGTGCTCTGCCGGCAGGATTAATGGAGCCTCAGCTACATATTTAATTATTTGTTTTTATTTCTCCAATTTATTTTTAATTAATTTCCTTCCTGTCAAAATTTAAAAAACTAAATATTTAATTTTTGAATATATTAAGAATTTTTTTTTCCATATTACGGTTCAACAAGAAATTCAAATTTAGTTATTTGATAAATATTTTAAAATAAATTCATGCGAAACCCATTCTTCAGGCTATAAAAATCAAGCTCATTAAAGCTTGTTTTTTGTTTTTTACTTTATTTTTTATATTTTCTCTTATCATGATCAGTAGCTTTAGTAACTAAACTCATATTTGAAAATACTAATTTTTATATCTTAAATTAAGCACAAAACGGGGAATGAAGAGAAAGTGCAATAGCAGTGGGGATGACCTGGACTAGGATTAAACCAAACCTGATTGTGCCTGTTTTTTTTTCTTTTTTTTTTAATGAAAATGAGATATTTTTTTGAACAAACTTAAATAATTAAGGCTTTTATTTTAAATAAATAAATCATAAATTAAACCAAATAAAATATCAAAACTACAAAAAGGAAGTAGCTAAGACCGCATAAAGAACTTAATAACAATTTAACCAACTAGCTACAAATAATATACTTAAATAATGGCAAGAAAAATATTTAAAATAAATTTTTGAAAAAATAACAATGAGTTTTACTGAATTGTTGTACTAATATAGAAGTAGAAGAATAAAGGTAAACTTTTTAGAATTTCAAAAGTATAAAAAATATAGAATAGTTAAGCAACAAGAATAAAATAAAAGTTAAATGTAATGTATTATTAAAAAAATAAGAAGTGGCTCGATTAGGTCGACCCGCTAACTCGACCCAGGGTTAGGAGGTCCTAGGTCATTGGACTAGGCCTATCCCAAGTATCTTGGCCTGGATTGGACCACCCAACTTTTCTTGATTGGGTCAATTAGATCCTACTTGAGTCCCTCTTGAGCTCGACTCATTTGGCATCATGATTAGCGACTAGCCACCATGTGTTTAGTCTATGACCATTGAATTCACATTAGTTTGGTGGAAGTTTCTCAATTACAAGATATAATGTGAGATCCCTATGACCAATAAAACCAAAAGAATCGTAATTCTTTATTTTTTGAGACGCAAGCTATGTTTGTATATCCAAATCATTTGAAGATTACAAATCCGTTTGATATTATGATTCACTGATTTTGAGTACTGAAGTAATCCTTATCTCATCTTATTACATTTTATTCTAAAATTTAATTATTTTCTTGGTAATTTTTTATTTGTTCTTTAATCTACATATAATACTTTGTTTGTAGAAAGCTTATGCAATCACTTTACTTATCTCTAGACCCTCATGTACTAAAAAAAAGGAAACAAGATTAGATATTAGTGTGCAATCACATGCATTTTTACTATTATGCACTTTTACCATTTCTTTATCTAAAAATGTGATATATAATTAATAAAATAAACTCGTCTATTCTACTATGGATGGCAGGTTGATGTAGGAAAAAGGGACATGTATCACATAATTGTAAAAGATAATGAAGACAAGTTGGAAGTAAGAGTGAAGAAAGTCCCTCTCCAACAAGAAGTGGGCCCTCTACGAAAAATTATTGAGACAATAAAAGTCCAACCAAGATACAAGTTATCCCTCGAATGACTAGAGGGTTGAATATTACAAAAGAGAAAGCGCAATGCCTCAAATGCAAGTGGTAAGGTAATAATTGTTTCATACTTTACCTAAATAATCTGTAAATTTTTGAGTTATGCAAAACTAATATAATATAACTTATTATATAAAATATGTATATATGAATGCATACACTTCTTGATTTTCATTTTTAATACCCATTATGTTATACACCCTTTTGTATCCCCCATTATAATTTTTTATTATAATAGTTATGGTGTATTTTGTAATCACAATTTTGGTGGTCTATAAATACCATCATGTATTTCATTTGTTGATGGATTTTTTGAGAGAATAAGAAAGTGATTTGGAGGAAATACAAATATTATTTTCTTTATATTATATTAGGAGTGATAGACCAATAAATTTAGATTTTCACTAAGTTTATAACACGTTATCAGCACGACGTTACGATCGATCAAGGCAGAATGTTAATTTTTCTAGTATAATTTTTATTCTTTGTTTGTTTACCTCTACAATATCATAGTTACTTTTATTCTTGATTATTTCATAATAAAATATGAGTAGTTATATTATATATATTTCAATGTCTCCTGAAGTAGACATATATATATATGTATATATAAATTTTCGATTTCATCCCCGGAAGTGGATGTGATATTGCCTCCAGAAGTAGGCATATAATTCTTGATTTCATCCCCTGAAATGGATATGTTGTATAAAATTTCATTGCTTCCTGAAGTAAGTAATGAGTTAAAATCATCTCAAGTAGTAGGTGAAATATTTTGTACCAATTATGTGCAATATCATCCCTAAAGCGATGATAAGTATAATGTTTAATTTTCTCACCACCTGAAGTATTTTGAGATAATGGCTTGATCAAGAAGCCCGATGCTTCTTCGTTTATTTTTCCGATTCATGATAATTTTTTCGATAACATAGTATAGCTATTGTTCTTAAAATATGACTAACTTGAAGTTAATTTTATTAACTTACTTTGCCCACACAGTTTTCTTTCATATGCCCATGTATGTATTCTTCATGTTTTGCTAATATATTTAGGTTCAACAAAATTTATTTGTTAAGAAAATAATTTTGGCATGAATACCATTTAATTGCTATTTGTAACATTATAAGTCTTAAGCGAAAGTTAAATATATTTTAATTCCGTGTATGTATGCCATAATAATTCATACTAATTACATGGTAACTTATATGTAACTTAATGTTAGTAATGTTTCATGTCATTTTTACTTTATATAATGTGTAATACATATTATTTTACTTTTATGTATATGTTGAATATTATGCTAAAAGTGCATATTAACTTGTTGTAGCTTAATGGCCAATCTCACAAAATTGGATTTTGTTGCTCTTGATGTTTCTGGAAATAACTACCTATCATGGGTTCTTGATGCCTAACTACATTTGGCATGTAAAGCAAACTAGGAGAAATAATAAAACAAAATACTATTGCTTCTAAGCAAGACTGTGCTAAAGCAATGATTTTGCTTCGTCATCATCTTCATGAGAGCCTGAAGTCTAAAAATTTAACAGTCAAAAGTCCTTTCCAACTCTGGAAAAGTTTAAAGGATCGATTTGACCATCAAAAGACTGTAATATGACCACATGATATGAGTGGATATAACTATGACTGCAAGATTTCAAAACAATTGGTGAATATAATTCTGAAATGTTTCGAATTGTATCAAAATTGAGGTTATGTGGAGAAGATGTGATGGATGAACAAATGTTGAAAAAAACATTTTCAACTTTTCATGCATCCAACCTTGTACTCCAGCAGTAGTACAGGGAACGTTGATTCAAAACCTATTCAGAGTTGATTTCATGCCTGCTTACTGCTGAAGAAAATAATCAGCTTTTGTTGAATAACCATCAAATCCAACCCACTGGTTCCAAACCACTTCCTGAAAATTCAACGGCATTGCCTGAAGCAAATGCTACTTCTTCACGAAAGGGGCGTGGTCATTACCATGGCTCACCATGGGGCCATTCTTATGGTCGTGGTAATACATGGATTAATCCCAATATTCAAAAGAACAATTAGAGAAAGGCAAAGAATCAACAAGAGAAAACTACAAATGGAGATCTTTGGTATAGATGTGGGATGTCTGGACATTGGTCCCGTACCTGTCGTACGGCACAACATCTGGTCAAATTATACCAGGCTTCTGTAAAAGCAAAGGGTAAAGAAGTTGAGACTAATTTTGTTGAGGCTGGAATCTCAGACAATATCCATATGGATGCATCGAATTTTTTTCAGTCTATTGAAAATGATGATAAAAATCTCCCTGAGCTGCCATTACAGTTTAGTGACATTACTGAGGATTCCGACATGCTTGTTGATTAGTTTTGTCTCATATGTTATGAGTATGTTTCTATTATTCAGTTGTGTTTACTTTTATTGTAGGGTATTTCTTTAATCTTGTAATATTTTTATATTTTATGAATGAAGTGTTCTTTAACTTATTATATGTCTATTTTATTTATATAGAATGGATCAAGCCATTACAAATCACAATAACAAGGAGCATTGTCTTATTGATAGTGCAACTACGCATACAATTCTAAGAAACAAGAAATTTTTCAAAAACTTGTTAATGACAAGGACAAATGTGAATACTATTTCAGGAGTTAGTAATCTTATTGAAGGCTCCGGAAGAGCTACTATCTTGTTACTTGAAGGAAGAAGATTATATATCAATGATGTCTTATATTCTAGTAAATCACAAAGAAACTTATTGAGTTTCAAGGATATTCGACAAAATGGTTTTCATATTGAAACCATGAATGAAAATGGTATCGAATATCTGTACCTTACAACATATAAAACTGGCCAAAAGCAAGTTTTCGGAAGAATGAGAATATATACTTCTGGTTTATATGGCACATTGATAAGCTTCATTGAAACACATAGTATCACTAACCTGAAGTTAGTTGATCAAAGTATTTTTATTTTGTGGCATGATAGACTTGGCCACCCTGGTAAAACAGTGATATATAGGATCATTAAAAATTCACATGGACACCCACTAAAGGACCTGAAGTTCCTTGTTAAAAGTGATTTTATATGTTCGGTTTGTTCTCTTGGAAAATTAAAGCCATCTATGACAAAAGTGAATGTAGAATCTCCTATGTTTCTTGAACGAATTCAAGGAGACATATGCGGGCCAACAACACCGTCATGTGGGCCCATGTAAGCTTATTGTCAACATGAAATGTTGCTTTTGCAATACTGTGAGCCCAAATTATTAAATTGAGGGCTCATTTTCCTAATAATCCTATTAAAAGGATATGGTTAGATAATGCGGGAGAATTTACTTCTAAATCCTTCAATAATTATTGTCAATCAATTGGGATAGTTGTAGAGCATCCAGTTGCCCATGTACCTACTCAAAATAGCCTGGCAGAGTCGTTAATTAAGCGGTTACAATTAATAGTTGGACCCTTATTGATTAGGTCAAAATTGCCTTTATCGGCATGAGGGTATGCAATTTTGCATGCAGCGGCTCTAATTCGTCTTAGACCTACTGCTTACCATAAATTTTCTCCATTACAATTGGTCTCCGGAAGAAAACCAAATATTTCTCATTTAAAGGTGTTTAGTTATGTGGTGTAGGTCCCGATACCCCCTCCTCAACGAACTAAAATGGGGCCACATGGGAGACTGGGAATTTACGTTGGTTTTGAGTCTCCCTCAATTATTAAGTACCTTAAACCAATGACCGGTGATCAATTCACTACTAGGTACTTGGATTGTCAATTTGATAAGAGAGTATTTCCGGAATTAGGGGGAGTAGATAAGGAGATTAACAAGAAAAATATTGCATGAACATGTATATCTTTTATGGATCCACGGACAAATGATAGTGAACTTGAAGTCCAACGGATCATACATTTGCAAAGTATTGCAAATAGGCTACCAGAAGCGTTATGTCATGCTTCATTATTAAATAGCCGTTCTTTCCTCCTGTCTCAGATTTCAAGAAATGATTAGCATCATAAGTAAGAAAAATATTAACAGATATTAATCGACCTGGAATAAAGGCTAATTCTGATTATGAGATAACTAAAACAAAAAAGGTTTAATCTAGCTATGGTTTTTTATGCACTCTATAAATGACATTGCAAAAGCTAATAGGTCGAAAACATTAAACTGAATCAAGCTTATCACATTTTGGAATTAGAAGTATATGAGTAAGATTCAACGAAGGATCAAACCATTGATTATGCAACAAGTTAAGAATGACAAAAGAGATATTTTTTTGTTATGATATGGGCAATACCATTGGGTCTGGGTGATTTCAAAGGAGACATTTGTCAGATAGCTTCTACAATCTCCTTCTCTTTGTAGGGTTCTTTGAACGGTCATTTCATCTCCTTTGATACCTTACGTTCACTTGTGTTTACTACCTCATCAATGATCGTTGGAAAGGGGTATGCCAAGGTGAATAATTCATCAAAAAATTTGATAATGATGCTCACTATCTACTCTTTTTCTTGACACCACATACACTCATCATTTTGCAGTCCATCAATCTTGTTCAGCTGATGCCTGTAAGATACTTTAAAATGAAATAGCCTTGAGTCTCAATCATCCTCTTTTAACCAATCTTCTTTGCCTCTTTGTTTCTAGATGATCTCATCTTCCATAAAACATCTCTCAATTTCCTCTCGACATTTTTTTAGCATTTTCAATCAATGGTCAAGACTCTATAAATTTAATCCTTTCTTTAAGCTCTTTAATCATTCATTTCAAGTGTCCAAATGAGTACTTGCTCTATCTAGCCAGTTACATCCTACACCTTTAGACTCGCTAAGTAGATGTTTAATGTTAAAAGAGGTACAAACAACCTTCCCACTATAAAAAATGATCTTCACACACTCGTCTACCTTCAACCACATTGCCCCAAAGCGCTACACCTTAGAGTAGTTGTCGTGAAAATTGCTGATTTAGAGTCATACTTATAATTAAAGGAGCATAGTCAGACAATTGAATCGGGATGACGTCTACTTTCGCATTTGATCAGGTAGACCACCTTGAGTTTGCAAATGTACAATCCAAACGAGCCATGACATTATTGGAATGAATGACAATGAGCCAGTTAGATTAGTTGTTAATCATTCTGCAATCTTTATCGAATAATATTAGATTGATGAATACTGTAAGAATTCATCAAGTTGGTAGTATGTTTTATTTTGTTTAATGCCCTCAGGTCTTTCTCTTTAATCGGTCCCACTATATTGAACGGGGTTTTCAATATCACAACCAAATGCCCACAGATCGAAAGGTGAAACTCATGGAGTTGGGCTATGCATAGATTTCATAGCTATAAAACCAACACATGAGGGTCTCGGCCTGATGCGTTCCATGTCGAGAACCTAGAAATAGGGCATCAAAGGTCCTATGGAGTCTTGTACTAAGTATCGCAGCCGTGTTTCGTCGGAAAGAGACGTAGGTATTCTTTGCTATTTTAGTGTATTAGTTCGGAAGGTAGTTGACTGACTCAACTAACTTGTAGGAATCGTCATATGGAAACTATTAAGGCTTGATCAGTATGACTGGGATTTTTTGGTTCTGATAGTACGAGATTAGTCATCGGACTTGAATAATCATGCTACTCACATGCATATGAAGACTGTATCTTAGATATGGCGAGTGGTGATTGTGTCGTGAGACATGATCGTCATGAGCCTTATCTAGTGCATTTT